>NC_085099.1:7003245-7255745 GCF_963422355.1 Corticium candelabrum
TTCAACGGTCGCCGCCATTTGAATTTTTACCTCGAGTTGATCGTTTTCCTGCCGTTCTCCCATCTCATACTCCTTCATTATCTTCGTCTGTTGGTTTCCTGGCATCAATATCCGTGAATTTCGCGTTTTCCGTCGAATTCTACTTGTTTTTCACCAGATCTGTACTATCTGCATTGTGACGTCACAATCACCCCACCAAGCCATCGACGATCGCGAGCGTTTGACTTTGGATTCTTTCTTTGCGCTCAACGTTTGGTTTCTGTCGTCACGTTTGACATTGGATTCTTTCTTTGAGCTCAACGTTTGGTTTCTGTCGTCACCCAAGACTTGCTGCTGCTGTTGCATTCAACATTTTCTTTTGTTGGCCTCTGTGCACAGTTTGAGGTGAATCATGTCTGAGTCTGGTTCTGGTTGCGTAGAGAGTGATACCGAAGAAGATGATCCCCCTGACTGTAGGCGTTCTACTCAAAGTCCTAATTCATGTTGTCCTTTATGTTCTCTGGTGACAAGAGACACAGTTTCGCTGTTTCAACACATAAATGCAAACCACATTTGCTACAGAAATTTCCCGGATGTTCAGTTCTTAGAATTCCACAACCGTCGCTTATGTTCAGAATGTGGCTTTGCTTATGGTAATCGTTTCTCATTTTGCCGACGTTCTCTAGGTCCTGGTCGTGGTAGATGTCGTGGTTTGATGACCCATCCAAGTGCATCATCCTGGTTGAGTCAGTGTGAATCCACAGCTGTTAACGGTGATATTGGAATTCAGAATTCACCTGAGGTAGCTCCAACATCAGCTTCAAGGATTACTTCTTCATCAGTGCCTGTATCCTCATCTTCTAATTTGGTGCTCGAGGGTATTAAAGCAGCTTCTATGATGTCCTATCCAGCTGTTGGTGACATGGAATTGTCTGTTTTCAATTCACTGATGAACGAAGTTGTCACCACACCAGTTCAGACAGTTACTCATGTCCCAAAATCAGTTAGACCACTTCTAAGTGTGGTTTTAGCTAAAGAATTACGGTGTGCTTGTGAGGGTGGCCTGTGGGGCTTTGCTCGCCTCTTCATGCTGGCCAAAGCTACCCTTCGCTGTCCTCCTCGTGGTGGGAGAAAGAAAAGGTACGTTGTAAAGGAAATTTTGTCTTCTCGCCTTCAACGTTGGTTGGATGGAGATATTCTATCACTGTGGCTGGATGTCAAGGCTGAGACTAACCCTTGCCATGTTTCATTGAATTCCTCAAATACCGCTACCACAAATACTCGAAGATCATTGAGATTGGCTTCAGAAGGTCGATACAGTGATGCACTTCAGGCTTTGGGTTCACGAGGTTGTGCCTCTCATGACAGCAGTGAAGCTTTAGAAGAGTTGGCAAATCGACATCCAGTTCACGATCTTCCTGCTTGGCTAGAGGAAGTCCCACCTTCACTAGTTGTGGACTCTCAGGAGGTTA
Organism: Corticium candelabrum; assembly: GCF_963422355.1. Lineage (NCBI taxonomy): Eukaryota > Metazoa > Porifera > Homoscleromorpha > Homosclerophorida > Plakinidae > Corticium > Corticium candelabrum. Next base: position 7,004,697 of record NC_085099.1, read on the forward strand.
TTTCTGCATTGGAAGCATTTCCCAATGGCTCAAGTCCCGGTTATTCTCATCTTCGAGCACAACACTTAATTGATGCTATACGAGGTTGCAATGTTCCAGAAGCGCAGTCCTGTTTAGAAAACCTAACACGATTGATGTGTCTCTTGTTGTCTGGAAAACTTGATCGCAACATTTCTCCCTTCCTGTCTGGTGCCCCTTTGACTGCTCTCCAAAAGAAGGCTGGCGGCATTCGGCCCATTGCTGTTGGGGAAGTGTTGCGTCGTTTGGCTAGCCGTCTTTGCTGTTCTGCTATAAAACCTCGCTTACCGGACGTCTTCTTACCATATGGTCAGGTAGGTGTTGGAATACGAGGAGGTTTAGAGGCAAGTGTTCATTCTCTAAGGTCATACATTGAAGAGAACAGTGCTAGACATGACCTGTGCTGTTTCAAACTGGACATGAAGAATGCGTTCAATGAATGCCATCGCAATTCATTCCTGAAGAGACTTGGCAGTGAATTTCCTGAATTGGTAGCTTGGGTACAGTGGTGCTATCACTGTGCTGCTGAGTTGCGCTTTGGCTATCATCACCTTACATCTACAGCAGGAGTCCAACAAGGCGATCCACTGGGACCACTGCTGTTCTCCTTAGTCGTCCTAGAACTAATGGATGAAGTTGGAGAAGTGCCTGGCTTAGACCTAAATTTGTGGTACCTTGACGATGGTACTTTTGCTGGCACACGGAAATCTGTCTCAAAGTTAATAAACTTCATCATAGAGAAAGGTCCTTCCCTGGGCCTTCATGTCAATTTATCAAAGTGTGAAGTGTTTTGGCCTTCAGGAGATCGAACACATCCAGAATTTCCACCAGAAGTACACCGGTTGTCAGATGGAATGGAATTGCTTGGTTCTCCTGTGTTTGGTTCATCGGATTTCTTCACTAATTGTTTCAAGAAGCGAGTCGATCAAGTAGCAAATACCCAATCTCATCTCTCTGATCTTGAAAATCCACAAGTGGAACTTCAGTTGTTGAGAAGTTGCCTGTCCATATGTAAAATCAACCATTTGCTACGATCTGTGAGACCTGGGGTTGCTACGAGCACATTGTCTATTTTCGATGAAGGGTTACGCCGATCTCTCAGCCGTATCACAAGATCTTCAATTTCTGACTTTGCATGGTCACAAGCAGTATTGCCAATTGGAAAAGGAGGTATGGGTATCCGGGAGGCCTTATCTACTTCACCTTCCGCTTTTCTTGGCAGCTGTAACTCAAATCGAAAGTTAGTTAATTGCTTACTGAAACGTAACCATCCTTCTCTTCTCACTTTGATCAAACCCTTGCCTGGAGAAGACGAAGCACGAGGAATCGTGCATAACCTACTTTCAAGAAAGGATTCACCTTCATTAGATTTGGTGACAGCTACACAACATCAGATTCAAATTCAACTAGATGACATCTCATTTTCCAACCTACTCAATTCAGTGAGTCTCAGAGATAGGGCTCGCTTGAAGACATTATCATCTCCTCATACTGGTGCATGGTTGCGGGCAACTCCAAACCGTAACTTAGGCCTCACCATGTCACCCCATGAGTTTGTTGTAGCAGCAAGATACTGGTTGGGTCTACCTGTGTTTCCGTTCCCACCAAACAGCATCAGATGTATATGTGGTCATCCACTTGACCCATATGGAGATCATCTTGTTGGGTGTGGTCATGGTCCACATCGTCTGAATCGACATAATGCTTTATGTGAGTCTATTTGGCAATCACTCCTCATTGATTCCAAACAAGTTGTGAAAGAACAGAGAAGCTCGGGTCAATCCAAATGCCGCCCAGGTGATGTCTTCCATCCGAATTTCTTGAATGGACGGCCTGGATATTTTGACATCACTGTAAGAAACACGTTGCAACCATCTTACATTGCTCGAGTTGCTGAAACATCAGGAGTTGTTGCAGAAGCAGCAGAAATGGGCAAGGATGATCGTCACCATGCAAGAGTATCTTTGACTGGTGGTACATTTTATCCGTTGGTAGTTGAAACACTTGGCCTTTGGTCACCAGACAGTCTAGAGACTTTGAAGTCTATATCCTCAAAAGTATGTGCTGTGTTAGCTGTTCCCTTCTGGAAGGCTTTAAAGAATTTGCTAGAGCAGCTTTCTGTTAGATTATGGATTTATAACGCTAGAATGATATCTAGCCGCATACTTGCGGAAGTAGCTGAAGTCCTTAGTTGGGACTTCCCTGTATGTGAGTAGGTGTGTAAGAAATAAATAAATATATATATATATATATATATATATATATATATATATTTATATATATATATGCTGTCTGTTCCCCATAAGCGTGAACTCGGAAGTGAGTAATGAAGTAGAGGTCACACCAGGTGTGCTCATTAGAGCACTAAGAGCTGCTCCAGTTGGACCATGTTATACCAATTATCTTAGATGGTTCCAGTTGCTGATCCGTTGGTCTTACAAGATAATTGGATAATAACCATTGCTCCACCCGTTTGTGTTTGATATACACAAGTATTATCCTTCCGTTTCGTTTGCAGGAAAGGCTTAGATAATTTGATAAACAGAAATGCCAGACCTAGCGGTTTCTAACGATACCGAGATCATCACGAAAGTCCACTAAACAGCAGAGATATTGATGATTTTCAAAGTTCACACTTATAGGGAACAGACAGCAGGATCCATGGCCCGTCCTTCGTATACGGGCAAGACTGTAGTGTAAAGATAGGACTGTGGACACGTCACGTGCAATCTTCGTTGCGAGGTCCCGGATGTGCTGAATAAATTCGAATCTTGCTCATCGCGCTTGTTTCGATCGAAATCGACAGACTCCCCGTGTAGCGCTTGCTGCAGACAACGTCTAGGTTGGATTCGGTGCAAATGCAATCATAATTTGGAGAGAAACGAAAGCGCTAGATGAGTAAGCTTCGTCGGCAAGAGATATTCGATTGCTCGAAGCTTTGCGAAGGACGGCGATGCATAGGGTCTACACAGGACTGGTGTGAGCGTGTGTTCGAATGAACTGGAATGTGTAGCGTTTGCGTCATCGAGAAATTTTACGCGGGGTCGACCCCGCGTAAAATTTCTCGATCGACCCCGCGTAAAATTTCTCGATGACGCAAACGCTACACATTCCAGTTCATTCGAACACACGCTCACACCAGTCCTGTGTAGACCCTATGCATCGCCGTCCTTCGCAAAGCTTCGAGCAATCGAATATCTTTTTCCGACGAAGCGTAGATCTAACGCTTTCGTTTCTCTCCAAATTCTGATTGCATTTGCACCGAATCCAACCTACACGTTTTCTGCAGCAAGCGCTACATGGGGAGTGTGTCGATTTCGATCGAAACAAAGCGCGAAGAGCAAGATTCGAATTCATTCAGCACATCCGGGACCTCGCAACAAAGATTGCACCTGACGTGTTTGCACTTTCGGCAGAACGCTACAGAATCTTGCCCGTACGAAGGACGGGAAATGGATCTAGTTAAATATATAAAGCTCAAACTGTCTGTGTGTTCTGTGTGTGTGTTCGCGATACGCGGCCACGTCTTTTGTCCGTTTGCAACCGAAATCGGCACGCACACTCGGTACGCATAGCGGAAGGTTTGCGTAAAAAAATTAAAAAAATTTGCATCGGGTCCCCTCTCGAGGGGTCGACCCCCGTGCAAAATTTCTCGATGACGCAAACGCTACACATTCCAGTTCATTCGAACACACACCCACACCAGTCCTGTGTAGACTGTGCATCGTCGTCCTTCGCAAAGCTTCGAGCAATCGAATATCTCTTGCCGACGAAACTTACTCTTCTAGCGCTTTCGTTTCTCTCCAAATTCTGATTGCATTTGCGCCAAATCCAACCTACACGTTTTCTGCAGCAAGCGCTACACGGGGAGTGTGTCGATTTCTATCGAAACAAGCGCGAAGAACAGATTCAATTCATCAGCGCATCCGGGACCTCGCAACAAAGATTGCACGTGACGTGTCCACAGACCTATCTTTACACTACAGTATCTTGCCCGTACGAAGGACAGGCCATGTGTACTAGTATATATGTATATATATATATATAGACTGGACAGTCAACAAGCGGCAAGATGTCCATGCGAACATGTCATGGACTGTTTTGGTGACCATGTCCTTGACTGCGGACATGGACCTCTTTGCATAAAACACCATAATGCAATCAGCGAGGTTATCTGGCATGCACTGCTTGTTGATAACAGAGATTCCAAACGGGAACAAAAGTGCGGAGGGGAAAGCAATAATCGACCTGGTGATGTGTTTCACCCAGATTTCCTGGAGGGCCTGTTCATCTTTTTACTGGGATTCTTTCGTTCGAACGGGACTGGGAAGAATCTTTCGTCCCAATGGGATTTTCATGTTTTTCGTCTTCGGTTGAGACGTTGAACTTTCTGAATGCAATGCATACACATTTCGCTCACTTTTACACAGTCTGCAAAGTCTAGTCGTTTTCAGAAACGACGTAGAACGCCCATGAACCCAAGACAAGTTTGCCTTGGTAAAATTTTGACGTTAGGCGTTATCTACTAAACCTAAAAATTGCCTGCGCTGTTATGGAAACCACCTAAAATGCTTTTGAGAGTCAGAAAAGCAAATCAAAGTTTGACGGCCCTGTCAACCAGACCGTACTCGCGCATCTCGACGGGTAGATTCGACGCTTTCATGTTCACGTCTTACGTCTGCCGATGCTGAAAATGAAATGGCACTACTTTTCACAATAGAAGCAACCCATTCAGTACTTTCAAACAGCTCTAGATCGGTCGGAAATGTCGAAATCCCGTTCAGACGAATTCGTTCGAACGAGATTTTGCTATCTAGCGTGATCTTTTGCGCGTAAAACACGACAAAACGTTAGACGCTAAACGTATCAAATCCCGGCATTGCTGTCACGATGGCCATTGAAGCTTGGAGACGTCAAGAAACGCAAGGTAAGATTCTGTTGTCCTTGTCGACCAGACCGTATTCGCGCATTTTGACGACTTATTCGCCGTTTCATGCTCTCGTCTTACCTCTGCCGCGCCGATGCTGAAAATGCAATGGCTGCTTTTATTTATTAATTTATGGTACTACATTTTACAATAGAAGCAACTCATTCGGTACAGCTCTGGATCGTAAATGTCGAAATTCCATTCAGACGAATTCGTTCGAACCAGATTTTGGAACATAGTTTATAATTATTCTTTTTCTGCACGTAAGATACGACAAAACGCTGGACGCTAGATATATCGAATCAAGTTCATACTTGTTTTCGCTAATTGCTTCCATGAAATTTTACAGCTCGGAACCCATTTGTATGAATTAATAAATTTATCCGCTGACGATTACAACTGTAATTAATTAACAGTATTCTGTGTGTTGTCGTTTATCTATCAATTTGCAAACATTATGAAAAATTGGAGCAATTGTAAAAAGATATCACAATTTGATTCCTTGAATTTCTACAGCTCGGATCTCATTCACACGAACTTTTGACAAATGGGATTTCGGCTATTCTCGTTCAACCATCACTTTATTAAAATTGAAACAATTGTAAGAATATATCACAACAAATTGGGAGTCGCTGCGTTGATTTCATTATATAAAGTTAGGTTTCTTGCATTATTCTAGATTTATTTTCTAAGTCCATTCTAGATTATTATTATTATTTTTTGCCTTGCTCAACAAGACCAGTCTAGTTTCTAAAGTTTATTACAAATACCGTAAGCAAACCCTGCTTCAGAAGTAAGTTATTATGTGTGTCGTGCTCAACCAGATCAGTCTGGTTTGTAAAGTCTATTACAAGTACCTGAAGCAAACCCTGCTTCGGAAGTACTTAGACCATCACGGCTGTGTAGAAAGAAGAGATGACTTTACGAAGGATCCGAGTAGATCCTAGAAGCACTGTTTTCTGTAAGTGCTGTTGTTATGTGTCGTTATGCCCCTTCATAAGGGGCAAGTGGGGTCTTTACCCCCATCTGGGCGCCCACCAACCCGGCAGGTGAGCCCAGCGGGGTACATGTTTCCGTGTAGTCCATACGGCGATCAATGACTAGCCAATTAGATATAGACTGCAGGCATTACGGTGACCGCGTACTCGATACAGCACGCCTAGTGGATATCAACGACCACCAGGAAAGCACTGGACGTCATCGTCAACGGACCGTTCGCCAGACCACAGAAACTCCCCAACGACTGAAACGAGTCATAGTCTCATGGATAAAGCTAGAGAAACATGAGAAAGAAAGACAGACAAGTTTCACAATTTACTGTCGTCACTGGGGTTTGAACCCCCAAACCATGAAGTGGTAGCCATTGTCGCTAACCACTAAGCCACGGCGGTGACTCAATATTATTGTCGTGCTCAACCAGATCAGTCTGGTTTGTAACGTCTATTACAAGTACCGGAAGCAAACCCTGCTTCAGAAGTACTTAGACCATCACGGCTGTCTAGAAAGAAGACATGACTTTACGAAGGATCCGAGTAGATCCCAGAAGCACTGTTTTCTGTAAGTGCTGCAGGTTGTGATGACCTGGAATAATGTCCAGCCACCGTGCAATACCTGCGTGCACTGTGCCCAAAGCTCCCAAGACCACCGGAACCACCAGTGTTCGACAATGCCACATGCGGCTTATCTCCACTCGCAAGTCGCTGTACTTCACCAACTTCTCAGCATGTTTCTTGCCAATGTTGCCATCAGCAGGACAGCTGATATCAATAAGAAGACAAGTGTTTGTCTTCCTATTTCTGAGACAGATGTCTGGACGATTGGCTTTGATCTTCCTGGCAGTGGGGATGCTGGTATCCCACATCATAGTAATGTCATCCGTCTCCACAAGCCTATCAGGATGATGTCGGTACCATCTGCTCTCCACTGGAACCCCAAAATGGCGACAAACGTCCCAGTGAATGATGAATGCCACCTGATTGTGTCGATCAGTGTAGTCCGTCGGTGCCAAAGCACTACAGCCTGCCACAATGTGGTCGACTGTCTCCAGGCCTACACTGCACATGCGGCAAGTAGGACTGACATCACGATGTAGAATCTTGCGCTCATAGTACCGAGTCCGAAGAGCTTGGTCTTGAGCAGCAACAACCAGTCCCTCAGTTGCAGCAGGAAGATTCGCTGCTTAGCCATCCGTAGGTCTCTTTCATGTCCACAGGTGGTTGCTCAGTGAGACGGCGATACTGCCCGTGCATAGGCTTCCCGCTCCAGGACCGCACACGAAGAGAACTGCAACACGTACGGTAATGTCTCACATCTGTTTTAGGCGCTTGCTCGAAGCCACCTTCAACCGAGATGGATGCATTCCTGTGTAAGTTCTGCGACTTGTCGTCCAAAGTAAGACTCTTCCGCAGCTGTGCAGTAAACCGACAAGCCATGCGCTTGATCGAGTGTGAAGGTCTTCCAGAGTCACACTCCCGTATCATCTGCATGAAAGGATCAGAACTGTCAGCAAGGTAACAGTTCAGCCTCACAATACAAGATTGATATGTCGACTCAATCTGTTGTAACCCCCTACCCCCATCGATATCACTGCAAGGAGCGTACAGTCGGTCAACGTCTGCAGCAGGATGGTGGACACCGTGCATAGAGAGAAGCTTTCTGGTCCGTCGATCGAGCTGCTGCAGGTCCGTGCACCCCCAATGAATGACGCCAAAACCGTAAGTGAGAACCGGTAGTGCAAACCCATTGATGGCTAGAATCTTGTTCCGACCATACAACTCAGTCCGGAGAACCACCTTCACTCTGCGCAAGTACTCGCGACGGAGTCTCTCCCGCATCATGCTGTGCTGAATACCGTTACTCTCATCCACACCCAAGTACTTGTAGACTTGACCCGGTTCCAGACAGTTGATGGTGTCCGTTTTTCCTACCGTCACTCCAGAGTTGTGTCCAGATAGTCTGCCGTTGGCAAAGTGTGCAACAGCACATTTGTCCAGACCAAACTTCATCTGGATGTCATCAGAGAAGGTACGAACCGTGTGCAACAACCCGTCCAACTGATCAGAGTTTCTGCCATACAGCTTCAGATCATCCATGTAAAGTAGATGACTGATAAGCTGACGTTTGGCAGTCTCACCATGCCCAGTGGTCATCCGGTAGCCGTAACCCGTTCTGTTCAACTCCTTACTCAGAGGATTGAGAGCCATACAGAAGAGAAGTGGAGAAAGTGAGTCACCTTGGAAAATACCCCTCCTGATCTGCATAAGCCTTGTCTTGATCGTACTATTCCCGCAAGAAAGCACCATCGATGTCCTCCAACTCTGCATCACACGTGACAGGAACCCGCACAAGACTGGACTGATCTTATGCAGCTGAAGGCATTGGAGCAACCAACTGTGTGGCACGCTGTCATAGGCTTTCTGGTAGTCCACCCAAGCCATGCTCAAGCTCTTGTGCCTGGTCCTACAGTCTTCGGTAAGCATCTTGTTGATCAACAGCTGATCCTTTGCACCAAAAGATCCCTGTCGACAACCTTTCTGCTCCGAGCCATGAGGTTTCTCTGATCCAAATGCCCTGCAATCCTCTGCCTGATGACTGAGGTGAGGGTCTTATAGAAGACAGACAGACACGTGATAGGCCTGTAATTTTTGGCCTGGTCAGTCTTGTCATTCTTAGGAATCAGAGTGGTTATTCCTTGAGACAACCAGTCGGGTACAGAGTCTGGATTCTGAACCAGCAGGTTATAGTTACGAGTCAGATCAGTGTTAAGACACGTGATACGCTTGACCCAGAAACCATAAACCTTGTCTGGACCAGGAGACTTCCAGTTCCCCATCCTTTTGAGACACGATGTGACCTCATTGTCTGAGATAGGTAGCCACTGCTGCTCATCTTTCCGGTGCGTTATTATTATTATTATTATTATTATTATTATTATTACATTACTAGTATTGTTATAATACACGGATCCTTCACTGCCATCATTCTTTCGTATATACTGGCGGATAATTGTATCCGAAAACCTTCTAATCTACTCTATCTAGAAACTTTCCGAGTCTACAGAAAGACGTCTATATGGCCGGGCTTCCAACATTTACTGTACTAATTTAATGGCAATTATCTCTTAGCAATAAATACATTGTCAGAGTTGTTTGATAGGAATGTAAGGGTTTAACTTACTAAATGTAATTGAATAAGTTTAGGATAAAATGTGCTTAACTAAAGAATCGTGAGACCAAGATCAGTAATAGTTCTGTAGCATACGACCTTCCTAGCAAGACAAATTGAGGATTACTCAGGAGCTATTAGGTAGCTACCGCTAGTTGACTTACGCAAGTTGCGCAAGTCTCCACCTCAAAACTCAAGATGTTTGTCTTTACTCTGTGCACCGGACCATGGAGAATGCAGCTATCGGCAGGTGTGCATGCTCATTATGTCTTTAACCTCTTTCCTTCTTCGTATTACTATGTTGTTGTTACAGTTTCAACCTGTTTCGAAGAAAGAATTGACGTAATTGCAAGAACTACAGACCCTTGCATCAGTTCTTAGTGTCAATAGGAGTAACAAGGCTCAATTTATAGCTATCTAGAAATGACAACCGAGGTTGTAACTTGAATAGCCGTTTACTAGAAGCAACATGGCCTTTGTTTATGAATTCGTGTGCACGTACTTAGTGCTAACTGTACACAGACAGCTGCCTCACAGGAAGATGACATAAGTTTATCATTTGATCGTGATTGTCATATTTATTCTTAGAACAAATGGTTGGTGAGGTCATTAATGGAGTAGCAATTGGAACTACGAGTAGTTGCAAAAATTCTGAGAACCAGTAAATAATTGTTGATCAACCTCTAGAAGTCGTCACACAATTTCAAGTTGCTTTGTGCTTTGTGCTGCGCTTGGGCCAAGCTGCTACTTGTAGCGTCTAGACGACTTCAGCTGTAATTGTGTTTTGACAGACAGTTAGTTGTGTTTGAGATCAAGTTCACGGAGATTACCAAGTAGGTGATACCTGGTCGTGTAATTGGTACAATTACACTCTAATCTAGGCAATGTTTAGTCGACAGTAATAGATCGTCAACAGGTAGAGAGACATACTAGAGTCCTAACACATTTACTTTCTACAGTGAGATGGCATTTCTAGTCAAAGTAAAGTGAGAACGTTATCAACAAACAGTTTACAGCGTGCTAATAGCATGATTGTGATGCATTACAGCATGGACATTGATGACAAGATCGTTTGTTTACAGTTGTGGCTAACCGCGGTCTAACAGCTAAACGTTTACTGGGGCACGTTGCCACCTTCTAGTCATCCTCTCGATGCAATAATTAATACTACGAACGACATTTGTTAATTAACTCAAATTACGGTACCAAACAGATGTTTACTTTTGAAACTTTTACAGTTTATTTAATTAAGGAAAGGTCATTCTAGCTTTTTTGCACGTGCCAGTCTTTGTTAATAAATTAGAGGTCAGACAGTCTGAGCGAGAAGAAGGCTACTTGTGACTCTTTCTTGGTCACTGTATAGTACTGCGTTCTATTTACCAGTTTTAATTAATTCATTGTGGACATGGACATTGAAAACAAACTAAATCATAGCAATCAGCTTAGGTAGACTTGTCAAGTAAGTGTTAGTAAAGGTGAAAAAGGACAAATGATAGTAATGATTGACAAATACTAATACGAATAAGTCAAGAATTGTAAATTAAAAACATTTAATTGGTAAAAAACATTTAATTGTTACTTACATTTAATAAATCATTATTGTATCTCTAAAATTGTATACGAATTTGCAATAACGATAATTTACATTTGGACTTAGTGTTGTTATACATGCCTTTTATGTAAAAAAAATTAATATTATTTTTAGCTCGGTTTGGTTGCTTTACATAGATATCATAGGGTATATGGTTGATTAACTTTGACCGGATCAATTTTTGTGACAAGGAAGTTTTGCAGAATGGGTAAGGAAGGTGCTCTAACAACAGAAGTTTACACAGCTATAGTACAACACCTCAGTGCAAACACTCGTTCAACAGCCAATGAACGTAAACGTTCAGCGTTACAAAATAAGATCTACAAATGCCTTAATTAACGGATGTGACTACAACCTTCAAAGAGTTCACGACCCAAGATCAGTTGATCAAGAAACTAGACTAGTTTTGACGGGTACAAATCTAATTGTTCTTCGTGAAGAAGAAGTGGAAGAATTGATAATAATGTACTTCAATCACACCAAGGGAGCTAATGCCAAAAAAATTCACGCACTGATTGCAAAGCACTTTTCTGGCGTCGGGGAAAAAAGAATTCAAGCTTGCATTAACGGTCTAAGAAAATCACAGGAGTTACATCCGAAGTTCCTCAATAAGCCCCACTAATTCCCGCATTAGCAGGAACAGTTCAACATTCCAACCAACTGGATCTAGTAGACTTTTCAGACATGGCAATTGAGGTGGACGTAGATGATTTGACCTATAAATACGTCCTCTGTGTTCTTGACGTTTTCAGCAGGTGAATTGACATTGTTACTCTTTCTAAATCTATAAAATATTGATTAATTAAAAATATTACGTTTAACAACATTAGACATCTTTTTCTTCGACCTCTTCCGGGTAAATCATCATTTCTTGTTGCCAATGAATTGTTGGAGTTGTATTACATGATTGGACCACCGGCTACTATTCAAACAGATCAAGGAACAGAGTTTAAAGGAGTTGTAGAGCTACTGTCTTCGTTGATGAACATCAAGATTATTCGCAGCAGACCGTATCATCCGCAGTCTCAAGGAAAAGTAAGTGCGAAAACTGTAATCTACACATCTTTTCTAACTATAGGGTGCATCTGCGCGCTGTGTATGAAATAGCTTGAAAAAGTCAACCTATCACTGAAAAATCGCATACGTTATGACATGATCACTAACAAAACTGAAGGTGTGAACTGGGTTGAAGAGCTTCCTGTGTATCAGCAGATATACAACACGTCTCCCCACCAGGCTCTGGGTCAGTAGCGTAAAAATATAGATAATTACAAACACAAGAATTTAGTTATCATGTCTGTATGTTTCACAGGAAAAAATGTCAGTCCATTTCAAGTTTTCTTTGGAAGAGAAAGCAATGCAGTTCTACGGTTTTTTTACCAGGGTGTACTTCAGACCTCATGGAAAGTGAGCAGTCGCAAAGTGAAATACAAAGCAGCGAAAGTGAGGAGAATTTGAGCATGTGCACGGTACTGACTCACGCTTGAATACTGACTTATGTGTCATTACAGAATTTGATGTTGTCAATGAAAAGCAACACCTAATTAGAAGTCACTGTGTTGCTACTTGGATGGAATCGTGCAAGCCGATTAGAGACGCTGCCTTAAAGTCGTCAAACAAGGCTGCTGCGAGAATGATAGCAAGACGTCTAAAAGCAAGAACACCAACAGAATATCACTTGAATGACGAGGTTCTTGTACGTTTTCCAGACATTCGTCCAGGCCGTCGGCGAAAACAAAAATATCACAGGTTGATAACTTGTCTACAAGGCAAAGTGACTGCCGCTGACCCAGAAAACTACAAGTATCGTGTTGAATTTACGACTGCAGATAAACGAAATAACAACCGGTGGTTCACTGTAACAGATATAACATCTCCTTCGATGCAGTTAGAAACACTACGACACAGGAGAACCGGTGCGAATTGCTAGACTTTAAAATTTAATTTATTGCATAGATAGTATTGACATTTATTAGCTATAATAAAATGTATCGATATCTCTATATTTCTTCATAACTCTAATGCTGTTATCACTTTAATTGCAGGCTGTGATAGTCAAGACATTTTGGAAAGCGAACATGATAATCTTGGCAGCATTACACAAGATGACAGCCAAGAGTTCTTGCCCGAAACTGCACTAGAAAATGCTAAAGAAAACCAAGGTAGACTACAGTCTAGCCAGCAAACCGTTTTCAAATCACCAGACGGTCGAGACCAGACGAAAAAAACTAAAAGAGTTTCGAAGACTTGATCGAATTTCGAGAAGAAAAAATTGGCATCCGCTGAAAAGAAAATTGATGATAAGGTATTTAATTAAATGGTTTTTATGCACGTTGCTACAAGTACATATATTGTTTCTGTGTGACAGCAAGATTCAATGGCTTCTTCCGTTACAACAGGCAAGAAATCGTTACAAGTTTGACCTTGTTCGTTTGAATTAATGCTGCTATTATAGCTATAGCATGCACTCTAGACAACGCTCGGGATCATTTGAGCAAAGCTTCCGAAATTCTGTCAAGAATAGCAGTTCTTGCAGCGGCTAGTTCACAACAGGCGCAGTTACTTGCAGCTGTCAGCCTCATTTCTCAGGCATCCTTGGTGATTTCTAAAAGTGGAGGTCTGTCTCACTTTGTGATTACGATCTCTGTCGCGGCACGACTGTCACCACGAGCAACAGCAAAGAAAATCCCACGCTAGAAAGTGTTTTTGATCACATGAAAACGTTTCAGACGACGGCAACCAGTGAGTTCTATAATTTACATGTACAAATTGAACCTAAATGCAGTTAAGAAGTTGATCTATATAACGATATCGATGTCATTGTTTTCAATGACTGTCATAGAAACAACAACTACGAAGTCACAAAAATGTGCATGTCGTCTTGACTGCGAACGTGTTGCAAGCCTGAACTGTTCATTCGGCAAACACAAACTTTGTTGTAAAAAGGATCCTAGGCAATGCCGTATCATGACAAGTTGAAAACAATGCAGATGGCAACTGTCTTTTTGAAGCATGTTCTTTTCTTATATATGGTTCAGCACGCTATCATTTTCAAGTTAGAGCAGAGGCTGTACGTTTCATTCAAGAAAATGAAGGCCTTTTTAAGGACGCTGTTCTTTCTGTGCAAGACAGCACCTACAACGCCAAAAACCAAATAGAAGATCAAGATGCAACAGCAAATGACACAACTGATTTTATGAAATATGTCGAAAGAATGTCCACAATTGGTGAATGGGGAGATGCATTATGTATTGAGGCACTAGCAATGGTTCATAAGCTACAGTTGTCTTTGTTCGTTTCGCCTGCATGCTACAGAGTAGAGTTTAATGCTGACGATGCTTCGACGAAACGTCATATTGCATTGGCAAACTTAAACAACAGACATTTTCGAGCTGTTCTTCCAGACAGTGTCTGTGACAGCCACTACAAGCCGCACTTCCCGGTACCATCTGTTGCACTGAATTCTGTGAATGAAGCCAGTGTTTCCAACCTAACAATCCACGAGTACTGTTCTCTGTTGGGAAGAAAAGGTAATAAGTTTAAGTATATAATTCATTATTAATTGGCAAATTTATTAATAAATTGAAAGTTATATTGCTCTTTGCAACTCTTCATAAATAAATTGTCAGTCTTCTTTGTTGCAGTGACTCCCGAAATGCTAACTACACGGATGTAAACGATAGTGCATTGTCTCTGTTCGAACTACGGTTGTTGCACAGTCCAGATTCTCAAGTACCTTTGTCATTTACAGCTATAAAAGAAAATCCTGGTATGCATATTTATCTCTCTACGTTTTCGACATACAACAGCAAGCTTTAATTTGAGCAACTACGTATACTAGTCTAGGCAAAGTATACAGCCAACTCGATGTCTACAACTATTTGTGCAATTTCTTTGTAGCTGCTGTTCGTGAAATAGCTAACGTATATCGGAAGGATACAAAATTCGACTACAAGAGCAACACTGTTAGTGGTTATATAACCTCTGATTAGTTAAGACATTTTTATTTACCTTCGCTTTCAGAGTACTGGACGAGATTGCCATCATCAAGCATGGAAATATGATCATCGATACAGAGCATATGGTAAGACCTATGATACAAATGCCGCATGAGTTACTAGCTGATAACACGAGATATCTTCTAGACTATCAGGACAGCAGAAGTGACCTATTTGTTGTTTCGCCAGCAATAGAAGCACAGGTCTTGTAGAGATACAGTTCGCTAGCTTTCAACAATCTTGATATGATATCAACTATTTCAGGTTAGTGAGTATATCAAGGCATCTAGTGGCGATAGTCATGAAACAATGGCAAAGATTGGAAAAGAGATACTAACGAAGGGTGACTTGGATGCCCTCAGAAAACCTGGTCCTTTGAGCGACACTGTAAGCTGGTCATCAGTTGTGCATGCACATGTTGCGACAATAAATAATACGATAGTCAAGATTACTACATTAAATTATTACTTTAACATACTAGCCACCAACTAATTGATGTTACTTGTGATGGAGTTTCTAATTGCATAGGTAATAAATTACATCCACAAGGATTTTCAAGACTATGTTAATGACATGGTAAGTAAAGCAGGCGACAAATGCTATCACTGAACTACGTCTATTTACTGGATATGATAATACTAGAGACCAAGACGAATCCTAAGCCTTTCTAGCTTTGTACTCCCTATATTTCGAAAGCGCGGAATAGCTGCTTTCCAATGGATAAAAAAGGTAATTTATCACAATACATAGCGAGCCAATGTAAAAACTGTTCATGTGTTGATTTTTAGCTAAATGTTTTTCATTATGAGCTTCTTGCCATTCCAGTTTACTTAACTAATCATTGGATAGAAGTTGTAAGCGATGAATGTATTTGTTTAATAAGTTTTGTATTCATTTGTATTTCTTCAATTAATAAAGATTATAGATATATTTCATCAAGCCTTTCTTGTATTTGACTCTCTTGGAAAGAAGCACCAACATGTTGTTTTCGACTTGAAGTAAAGTGATTTAGTTTTTCCTATAGCTACTTACAATTGTGGGCATGCTGGAGTATAGAGTCGACGAAGTCACTTAATTTTAACGACGTCTTTTGTATTTAACAGACTGTGGATTACGGATGTGTACCATTTAGTCAATGGATCGATTCTAGATGTAACCGACTTGTCGTCGATATACCCAATACCTCAAGTAAAATTGGATGTATTAGTACTATCGTAGTTAAGCAGAAGAAATTTTTATGCATCTAGAATGACCCGCAACAAACCGATCCATTTAATCGTGGAATATGGACTTGTGTGGTAAGTCTGTATAACTCGTCTACTAATTCCAAAAGTAAATGTATATACTTGTTGTTACAGAACATGCTTTCAGCAGCTGTGGACAATCCTCGTGTAGCCAACAACGTATGGCAGATGTAGAGTGGTATAAACATCAACCGAGTCCATTACGTCGACTTTATTAATTTTTAGATCAATCCCAATGACATGAGGACGTGGCTATTGCATCGAATTGTTCTGACAGGGGCCGTTGAAAGGTACGCGTACAATTTATAGATCTAACAAAATACAATTTACTGATACAATATACATGTACTGTATCCAGGAGAGAACAGAAAGATGAACTACTTGAAAACGACCATGATGAGGATACACATTCTAGTGACTGCACTATAGAGACAGACACAACAATTCATCAAGTAATTGATTTAATTGAGAAATGCACGGTTTGAAAGACACGATTTTTTACTGTTACTAAATTGTAATTTTGTATGATTTTAGAAATCAGATACGAAAAGTCAACGTTATTCACCAGACGAACACCTTACAGCTAATGACTCTAGAACGGTATCAACACTGCAATTAAATATATTCAGATACACGCTGCATCTATTTGGATATATGATTATCACTAATCTGCTTATGCAAGGTATCGTTCAAGCCAGGAAAAGTACCCTTTTCTATTGAAGGCACAACAGATCCTGACAGATCAAGGTACAGGAGCGTGATCTACAAGTAGCATATTTGAGCACTAAATGTGTATTATTGTTTATCAGCAGCTATTCTCCGAAGGTTCATACATTGTGTATTGTGTTTCTGTGTTCCATACCTGATCAGAAATGTTCTTCGTTGTTGTTAAACAGAAAGTCCAAAATAGGAAACTGATAAAGCGTGATTATGATATTAGATCGTCTGCAAAACGGAAAAGAGAACAGGTAAATTTTTTCCTGTGCATCATATTCTAAGCATGCCTAACCAATTCGTCTCTGTAAACATTATGCAGCAATCTCGCATATATGTATATTAATGTCGAATTTTTGTATTCACGGTCTTTTTCATTTCATACACAGAAAATAAGCAATTCGAGTGATGAATCAGATATTAGTGAAGCAACTGAAGGTATCTGCTGTAGCCTGGCTCTTTTTTGCTTCAAATACATGTTCATGTTTCTACAGTTATCGAATGTACTGTTGATGAAATAGACGGGACATTGCAATACCTGGAACAGAACGGGTATATTAGAGCATTGCTGAAAGCGTGTCCTGTCCGGAGCTCCCGAAAATCTGGAAGATGGCTCAGTTTGCACGACATGAGAAAAGGAATCCAAGAAGCAGAACACTTCCTGGTAGGAGCCAAGTTCTCAAAGGCTATTCAAAATAAAGTCAAAAAATTTCTGAAAACTTGGTATTTCCAAAACGAAGTGCAGCCGTGCAAGAGCCATGAAATCGATGACTTTATGCAGTGGATGGGAGAAACAGGGGACTGGAGATACGAGAACAAATCCATGCACGCTATTTACCACATACTGACTTATCATCATCGCCGTAGATGGGTTACTGACGAATTTCATAAAAAATTGAAATGAACAAAAAATAAGTATTTTATGCTTAGACGGTTTCAGATAAGTGGAACGTGCTGTTGTAAAAGTTTTAAATTAATTTCAGTTTTATCTCTAGATAAGAAAGAATAGCAAATATATTTACATCAATTCATATTTCTCTTCAAAATAATGCTTTGGATGTGCGTTTCTGAACTTACATTTACATCGATCTAAAGTCGACCATAGGCTAACTATTTTAGATTGTAAACTATAACTAGAGAACGTCTGATAATACTAGTAGAGAAAGTGATCAGATGCATGGGTCTACTAGGTAGTGTTTGGTATGTAAACTTATTTCGTTCATGCCATCATCATCTCCTACATCTCTAATTGCATACCAGAGTAGTGTCACACTTGACTTCAGCGTAAATATAAAAGTCGAGATGCACACAACTGCTGCAAGTGACGAAAGCGCAAAAAGATTGTGACGTAAAAAATGAGCAATGAACAATCTGTAAGTTAACTAATTAAGTTAAAAGTGCACTCTCATCCCTAGAAACCCATCATTTTCTCAAAGTGTTTTTATAGTTGTTCCATTCACTCTTTAGCTATGTAGGTTAAGTGTGTCTTTATTCTTTGTACGTAGTATACCGCTGAGCACTCAGTCTCCCTGATACTGAATGGACGACATAGGGCGCGAGTACGGTCTGTTCGACAAGGACAGAGAAACTCGCTTTGATTTTTCCTGACGTCCACAACTTTCAATGGCCATCGTGACAGCAATGCCGTGATTTGATGCGTTTAGCGTCTAATGTTTTGTCGTGTTTTACGCGCAAAAGATCACGCTAGATAGCAAAATCCCGTTCGAACGAATTCGTCTGAACGGGATTTCGACATTTCCGACCCATCCAGAGCTGTTTGAAAGTACTGGATGGGTTGCTTCTATTGTGAAAAGTAGTGCCATTGCATTTTCAGCATCGGCAGACGTAAGACGTGAACATGAAAGCGTCGAATCTACCCGTCGAGATGCGCGAGTACGGTCTGGTTGACAGGGCCGTCAAACTTTGATTTGCTTTTCTGACTCTCAAAAGCATTTTAGGTGGTTTCCATAACAGCGCAGGCAATTTTTAGGTTTAGTAGATAACGCCTAACGTCAAAATTTTACCAAGGCAAACTTGTCTTGGGTTCCTAGGCGTTCTACGTCGTTTCTGAAAACGACTAGACTTTGCAGACTGTGTAAAAGTGAGCGAAATGTGTATGCATTGCATTCAGAAAGTTTAACGTCTCAACCGAAGACGAAAAACATGAAAATCCCATTGGGACGAAAGATTCTTCCCAGTCCCGTTCGAACGAAAGAATCCCAGTAAAAAGATGAACATGGCCGTCCCGCATTCTTTGATGTGTCAGTGAGGAATTCTATGCAATGTCTCCAAGGCAGCCATAAAAGCAGGTGCCGCAGCAGAAGCTGGTGAAATAGAGAAAGACGAAAAGCATGACAAGGTGGTTACTCAAGCAGGAGGTCATTTCTACCCGCTCATTGTAGAAACTTTAGGACACTGGTCTCCCTCGAGTCTAGAGACGCTGAAGATCATAGCCTCAAAAGCTTCATCAATGAACAGCATACCTTTCTCTGACATACTCAAATTTGATGGAACAGTTGTCCGTGAGACTGTGGCAGTATAATGCCAAGCTATTATACAGTAGACTGAACCTGGACTTTGACGACTTGTGGGATTTTCCTGTCACTGTAATGTAGTTATGTTTAGGGTCTGGGTGGGTAGGGTAGTTTGGGGTAGTCTGGGGCGTTTTGCTGTAGCTTGCATAGAAGAATATTAAAAAAATATATATATATATATTATATATATATATATATATATATATATATATATATATATATATATATATATATATATACCAAAAGCTCGATGGAGAGCCATATAGGACCACGTCCATTTCTGTTGTGCGACCCGGCCTCGCTACGATCAGCAATAACCATCAGTTTCTGTCCGCCCGGAAGTAGGACGCGGCGATAGGGTATGGCTATGCCAGACTAAGCGGAGTGCAAACTTCCAGCACGCTATTTTGATCATCATATCCTATAACCACTAGCCAAGTTACAATTGCAAATCATATAGGCTATTTCAAAGTTTTTACAGCTACAGACAACTCTTGTCATCCAAATCTTACAATAAAATGTCCCATAAACTCTGCCATCAAAGTCTCCTGCCAACATAACATACCATTAGTGTATACTGTCAATGCGGAAAATGAGACAAAGGCTTTGTAGCAGCAGAATGATGAAATCCGTTGTTTACGCGAAAAGAAGAGTTTGCAGCAGGACTTCGGTTGTCAACAGTGGCCCAATGACCACCTGTATCTGAAGGTCCATTGGGTGACTCTGATGACCAACCCTCTGGTGAAGACTGCAAATCATGAGCTTCCGGTGAAGGAGTCAAGTAAGTGGAATCCGCAGAGGGTTGCAAAGAAACCTGCTGAGGTGACGGTTTTCCAGAGCTTGTGTGGTAGGGAGGGCTAGGATAGGGATGGATAGGAACACTGGCTGCATGCATATAAACAGAGTGCATTTGCATTGATGTTGCAGCAGGTACAGAAACCATAGCAGCAGAAGATTTGACAGGTACTCTTTTTTCCAAAGCATTTGATTCAGCACTAGCCTGCTGGCTGAATGAGTACATAGTTTGATTTTCTGGAATTCTAGAGAAGCGAGGTGCATACTGTTGCATTTGAGAGCTATGGTGAGAACTTGAAGCAGACATCTGACCAGATTGAAATCTTGCATAAGATGGACTTTGTGCTGCAGGGTGTGATGGATGTGAATAAGACACTGACTGTGACACTTGAACTAAATGACCTTGTTCCACGGCGGCATAACCAGACCTGCTCCCTTCCCCACGCATTTCATATCGCAACCTATCACTGCTGTTCGGAGCTCTCATGACTTGAGGAACATCAGAATAAGAGTACAACCAAGGATCTGTGCGAATTCGACCAGGTAATGCAGAAACTTCTGATGAGATGGATGACTCATGATGATTGCTTGTGTGCATTAACTGTGGATGAGTAGGTGACCTTGTAACCATCCCTGATGTGTGTAATGGTACTAAAACATATAATAAAACAAGGAAATTTTGTTTTAGGCAAAATAGCACTGCATACTAGCGACTGCACACTACCTGTAGTTACAGAAGATGCAGACACTTGACCAGATGTACTAGACGACGTGCGACCAGTTGATGGTGCGCTGGTACCAAGTGTATAGTCCCTGAGCAAACTTGCAATATCCATGTGTCCATTACTACATGCAGCGTCTACCGGAGTACAGCCCATTCCATCCTGAACAGTACGACTTGCATAACTTTCCAAAAGGACTTTAACACACTCAATAGATCCTTCTGCTGCTGCAAGAAAAAGCGGAGTTTCTCCCTATGAAAGAAGCAAACAACACAAATCAGCTAAAATTAGCACCAAATTAACACACTAATAACAGCAAAACATACTTTTCCATTTTGACTGTCTTTCTGTGAGCCATGTTTTAGAAGCATAGCTGCACCTTCAAAGTTATTAACAGCAGCAGCCCAGTGTAAGGCTGTCTTACCTACAAGTACCAAAACATCACTTACACAGAAACTAAAGCCCTAATTACACCAATACCTTGGTTATCAACAAGACTTAAGTTTGATGGAGTTTTGGCAGTTAAGAGCATATCCATAACAGAATGTGTGTTCAGTCGAGCTGCAACCATCACAGGAGTAACACCATCATCATCCTGTGCATCCACATCAACAGTGGACTGAGCTAGCAACAACTAACAAACACAACATTAGACTAAGCTTACACTCCTGACACAACAACTACCTTAACAACTTCTCGCCCATCAGCTGCAACCGCAGAATGAAGAGGTGTTCTTCCACCCCTATCACGAGCATTCACATCTGCATTGCCATCTGAGATAAGCCACTCTGCTGCATTACGATGACAAAATCTACACCATAAACGTTATCATACAATTGTTACACATCGACACAGCACACAGCAATTAAACCTGGCAGCAAGATGAAGTGGAGTTTCAGCTGTTGTATCTGTTACACGACCAGCATCAGCACCCAGATCCAACAGTTCTTTTACGAAGTTCTTCTTCAAACGCTTCTTCCCATCAATCTCATCACTGTGATTGCTATTTGAACCTGACTGCATGACACCACCATGCATTGCAGCTACATGTAATGCAGTAACTCCTCCGGGGCCAACTGCATCTATGTCCATAGATGATGGCCTAGCCAAGTCTTCTTGTGGAGGTGTTGGCATTGAATTGGGAGGATTATGTGGATTCACTCCTTGGTGGTGCAAAGCAGTCCACTGATCCTTACCATGTTCATCATCATCATCTCGCACACCATCTCCTGCACTGCACTCATAAGGCTCCAATCCAACCACCTGCTCATTACTAAATACAGTTTCCCTCCAAAGATGTGACTCTGACTGCTTAGCCTGTTTGCGTGGCGGCTCTCCACTAACAATGTTTAATTCTGACACTCCTAACGACCTGCAGATGCCAACAAATATTACAATGATGATTGACAAAGCACACCAATAACAGTCTTTCTACTTCAGTGCAGGATGCTTGGAATTTTCTTCTCCGACAGGCTCTCCTCGAGCATCAGAAAATGACTGTGGAATCCAAGTTCGCCGAACTGTCACTTTCCTCTTCACTAGAACTAACACGACCACTGCAAGTAAGACAACAACACTAACAATTGTGATGATGACCCAAGTCGGGGTCTTTGGTCCTTCATCTTCTAATGTCAAACACAAGAAACATTAAGACAATCAAGCACAATGGCCATAAAGTTGGTACCAGATGCAATGCGCTTAACACCATATGCTACTCGCAGAGCATGAGCTTGCTGAAGACCAACCAAGTAATCAACCAACTTGACATTAAACAAAGGTTATGCAGAATCACAATGTCAGTAAAAAAAGACAGCTACTAACCTCTTTTATAGTAAGAAAACAATGATTACATAACATGTGAACTTTCAATTTTACGAGAATTCTAGAATACACGATAAAAAGTAAAATACTTTGATTGCAAATACAGAAATCTTAGCAACACCTCCTGTCAGCTTCAGCAGTTGTACTAACAATGTCCAAAGTTGCATTTAGTACTTTCGACAGTAAAAATGAAAATAAAGTTTCATTGAACTTCTCCAAACTAACCTCCAATTCAAACAACAACATGCCAGGCACCTACACAAAAGGGTGGTTTATTACAACTAATACATGTCACTGTAAACTCCAAATACATCGCCTGCATTATTATGGTCATCGCAGCTCTTGCTAGAATACAAACAAAACAGCTTGTTAATTAAACAAAATACCTTGTGTTGAAATAAACATAGTCCAAAATATGTATTATGTGACTGGACTACTAATAAACCGCGAAAAATGGGTCTTTACTTTGAATACCTCATATGGCACTGTAATTACATAATGATGGCATCAAGCACAGGTGTAAATGCCATCAAGTGAGACCATCCCAATATCATGTAATTCGCTTGGCTGTCTGTCTATATGGGTCAGTGTACTACTGTAAAGGGAAAATTTTTGCGTGGATAAATTTTTTGCTATTTTTGTGGTTAGGTAAATTTGTGCAAAGTTAAGCCCACATGAAAATCTGTCAATAAAAATGGGTGTAATCCCACGGTATGTAAGCCTGGTCAGTGAACGTCCACGCTTCTTCTGGGGCAAAGATGCAAGCGGCTCTTCACTCGTACATTGCTGGATCTTCGGATGTACTGTTTCTCCATTGACCTGACTGTGCTGTACTCTCACTGACAGGATGACCCAGTACACTGTCGAAATGCCTAGCAGCTCTTGCAACTCCATTCTCTGCTGCGTACCGTGCCAATTCGTGATGCTGGAAGGGGCTGTACACATGATACTCCGTTTTTCAACGTTTCGCGGTTGGAGTATGCCGTTCCCTCTGGAGGAAACTTTGCACACTGTCATTTGAAGCTTTCACTGCTGACAACCGCAATCCTGGAACGCCATTGGGTTGAGGTAAACACGGTTGTTTCTCCTCATTCCCCGCTCATCTCAACTACTTCAGCAGCATGATTTCTTCCAACACGTTATAGAATCACATGACTTGTTTTCTACCGCGAAAATTTTGCCCCACAAAATGGTCAGAAAAAAACACAAAAAAAGTTGCCCTGCAAAATTTCCCTTTACAGTATATACAATCCAGTGACACTGTGTACAACCCATACAGCTATATGGCCATTGTGACATTGGCTGCTTTGATGCAAAGTCAGGCATTCTATTCTAAATGTGTTTTTATACATATATACACATCAAGGGGAGCTGTGTGTGTGTGTGTGTGTGTGTGTGTGTGTGTGTGTGTGTGTGTGTGTGTGTGTGTGTGTGTGTGTGTGTGTGTGTGTCCATCCGTCCATCTGTATGTAAAAGAATACCTCCGAAATGATGAGTCGCAGAGCTGCTGAATTTTGCTCGTGCACGCCGAACTAAAAAAGGTAAACAGTGAAGGTGTCGGTGTGTTGCTGTTTCCAGAAACCACGCAATTTCTTGCCAATTGAACCTGTCTCTACTCGTGCGCAAATTTCTCTAGAATAGCGCACCAGATCTCCACCAAATTTAAGCTGCCCGTTTCTGACCTCATCATCTATTACCAGCAACATCGATAAAAGAAACATATTATTAAGTAGATCCGGATCTTTAAAAAATACGGCTAACTTTTTTTGCCAATGTGTGAATTGAATAGCTGCCATGTTTGCTACAACTATTCTCTGCAATAGCAGCAACCTTTTCAAAGTGACAACATCCAATGAGACTGTCAAAATAGCTGCAAGATAAGGTGTGACTTGGTCACATATACAAGAAACAAATTATACAGGAGTTTGCATTGTCTCTGCCCAATTACAGCTTATAGGTGGAGATTTGTGTTAATTTGCTCAGGAAAATCAGCTAGCAAATAGCTGCAACTTTAGAAGTTAGAGGGGTAGGGAAAAAGAGGAAAAGGGGAGAGAAGGGGAATTCCCCTAAGGGTTCAGCAATCGTGAAGAATCTCACACCTGTTTCTACTGTTGGCGCAACATCCAACATTTTCTGTGCACTCCTACAATTTGGCCATACCTGATAAGAATACTCTTGATAGTCAAGTGTGGCATCGTATGGCAACTTGCAGAACCAACGTAGATAGAGTTTGTTGCATTCTGGGTCTGGAATTTGGGACACATTCATAATGCTGTCCTCTAATGTCTAACCCAGACTTATGACAATGTCCTTTGCAGTTTCTGATCCTAACATTATCTGCCAAGTGTGGGCTATTGTTTGTGTCACGCATTTGACTTTTCTTGAACCACAGTCATCAGGCTTGTAATAACATCGTGTTGAGGTTTCTTTTTCACATGTCAAACGGACCGAAAGAGGACGTTGGAAAACGACAGCCACAGCAGCTAGAGCTAGCAAATTCACTGAAGTCTCTCAAATCGCGGCCAGGTGACTAGGTTCACAAGATCCCGTTTAGCCAAAACCACAATAAGCAAAATAAGACTTGAAGCAGTGATCCAAAGCACAAAATTGTGGTAGTGTAGGAGCTTCACAGCAACGTGACAACCACAACAGCCTTGCAATACATACACATACATACATGCATACATATATACATACATACATACATACATACATACATACATACATACATACATACATACATACATGGTGAAAAAATCTCTAAGCTGGTCAAAACCACGTTGGTCAATCTATGGCATCTGGCCTGGTTTTAGCCAGTGTATATTTCTTCACCAGCCAAAACACCTTGCATAGTTAGTTGTCTTACCTGGTCGAACCTGAAAGCACTACATGCATCATTACATGCATCGATAAACACTTGTGCACTGGTCTACAAATGTGCATTCGACTACTCTCTGTTGGCATTGACTTTGCACTCGAAGTGACTAACGATGCAGCTGTATTTGTTTACCACACTCAGATGTTAAGTGATATCCCATTAACTGTACAATCTAGAGGTCATACTACAATACAAAGATGTTAGGTAACAGTAGAGAAAGTCGCAGGCTATCAAGGCGAAACAGAACGAGAAGAGGAGTCACAAATACCAAGCAACTACTCGCGAAACAAGAGCAACTGTGTGTTGATGTCAAGGCAGCGGACCGTTTAGTGACCTTGCTGACTGGCTACTTCCTCTATTAGCAGCATTCTTGCTGTAAGACCATACCTTCTTAATGAGTCAAGAACCCTAACAAATCTTGATATGCAAAAGCCTTATCAAACCACCTGTGTAATACATACATCTTCGTTACCCTAACTATAAAAAAATGCGGGAACTTGTGGTTTCGAACGATACCAAGATCGTCACTGTCTGCCCTGTTGCGCAGAAGTTATTACAGATTTTCAAAGCGCAAAGCCAACACGAACAGAGAGTAACCATGCATACACTTGTATGCACACTTTCAAACCCACGCTAAAGACCTTGTAGTCAAGTTGAATTTCAAAAAAAGACCGCAAACTCCTAGATAGTGTAAGATTAATAGAGACGAGATGCTCAATCAACCAAACAAAAACTCTCTCCATGGTCATTGCATAGTTTATTATCCAGTGTTACAGTAGTGTGTGATATATCTGAGCAGTCTGGTCCGTAAGACAATTGTCACTCTTGTGTATATATACCTTGCCTGAGAAGGTCAGAACTAAAATTGAAGTGTGTGCAAAAGCATTTAATTTTTATTTCTTATTTTGTATAAGAGAAAATTTAACAATGTTGATAAATGAATAGTAGCATTCAATTACGATATTACTGCGTATAGAGCGGCATGCCAGTTTATGAAGGGGGATTACCAAGTGCCGTTATACCCCGGGGTAATTTTGTCATGTCGGTTATAAAGTGGACAAAGGTCAAACATTGGCTTGACAACATCCGGCTGCCATCCTCACTTCTTTACGTTGCTAACGTTTATCTGCATGAGCAGCTTACAAACTCCACCCCGCAGGGCATCTTATATGGCTACTTTCGCTTGCATACGGAGGGGAAAATAGAACCTGGTTCCTTGCATTGCGTTCCATTTTGCCCTTGTGTTGTGTTGCTTCAAAAAAATGGCAAGTGTGAATGGTCTTGCTCTGCATTGTGGTTTCTGTGGTTATCATATATTATGCTAAACTAACTTGCATTGAGTTGCATTGGCTAGTGTGAATCCGGCTTTATAGTTGACTTTGAAACTGGGATTTCAAGGTCCATGAAAAGCAATCATTTTTAGTTAAGCAACAGAAGCAAATTCGGACGTGTAACTAATGTCATCTGGAATCTCTCGTCAAGATGTATTTTTTAAAGCCTGGGTTGTTTTTCCATGGGAATGCCCCTTTAAGCGAGGGAACTTGCCCAAGTCTTCATACTGCTAACTCTATATTCAGAGACATAACACAACATGACTCTAGTCAAAGGGGCCTACAATCAGCAACCATGCATGCACAGGGTATACTTAGTCATCTTCAACAGAGCCTTCTTTGTCTTGTCTGTAATGCCATTATGTTCCTCATCTGTCAACTCCTCTTTGGTCACACTTTCATCCTGCAGAATGTCACGTAGTTTCTGATGAAGTTCACTGTTACCATTCCCGCTAATGATACCACAGACAACTAACGACCTCCTAATGAGATCCTCTGGGAGATCACACCAACACTGGGAGCCCCGGTTCACTACCGTTTCGTATGATGTTTGTTTTCGATAACCACTTGTTTAAACTCTCCTTCTCCTGTTGTAAGCCAGTGAAGCCATTTGTCCCACATTGCGGCCTTGAATGGTTTAGTAGACATCTGCTGACTGCAACAAGGGAGTCATCCCTCCCTGAATGACAGCTACTTTTGTGGAATATAATAATGTTGCTTCAATGACAACAAAACAGTTTTTTGTGTAACTTGTGGCACTATCGAATACAAACAGCGACTGAGGTCGAACAAGGCCCTGAGGACATCATGCTCATACTTGGCGTTTCCATTCGTTCATGAGTTCACTGGTTATCGATCCCTTCAGTGCAAATTGAACTACAATGTCCTTGGGAAAGTTCACTTTCGGAATATTCTTCTGATTCCGGAAAATGACCATAGCAGGCAGTTTCGTCCCATCAGCCATAGCACCAAGAACTAGTATAGGTTATAGACCGCTGGTGAGTGTATAAACGAAATACACCCTGCTCCGCCCACGAGTTGGCACGAGGGCAAAGCCCGAGGTCTGCACTTGCTACACGCATGAAAGAACTCACTATGATTTCCGTACGCATCCGTAGACCCACGTATTGTTTGTTCTGGCTGACAGATATGTTTCAGTAGCCTAATTGTTATGTTCACAAACATTTCACATCTTGATAAACCAGTAGCCCCAGGCAGTTATATGACCCGATTTATTGACCGGTCAATATGTAGCGGAAGTGGGATATGTCATTTATTGTAAGTGAATACTGGACACTGATTGGCACAGACGAAGCTAGGGTGCTACAACAGTGTATCTCAACTTCTCCTTGCCTGTTGCTTTTGCTTATATAATTGCTTTTATCCTGCGGAAGTCGTAAGTTCTCGAGTTGGGAAGATCCAACCACAGAGGTGATTCGTCCATTCCTCCAATGAACTTTAAGTCATAGGTGTGGTCTGTGTATTTCTGCTCCAGGAACTGAAAGAAGACATAGCAAGATCTTTAACGTTAGAAGGAATTTTTTTGTCCAATTGATGTTACACTCCTGCAAGCAAGGTTGTGACAGTGCAGGAACCTATCCAGCCATCCATAAAAAATGAAATTCATACCCTCAATGGGTTCATAGGTCTTCGATTAGTTTCCTACTCTGCTGTTTAATTGATTGGGCACTGACAGTGATTCCGTCCCTGCACAATCTTCTGATCCACTCTACAAGCTCACTTTCGCAGCTCCGGATACAGAGCCCTTCGTTTGGCCTCTTCGTCGTCCAGCAGCTGGAGTATGTCATCTCCTTTTCCTGATGGATTCTTGCCTTCATGTCTTCATGGCCGCTAAGCGTTCTTGATCCCTCACCCAGTCTTGGACACAACTTCTGGGGACTTCCAAACATTTGTCATGCGAGACACGTTGCTATCCAATTTGTCAAACATCGACAAAACGTCTAACTTCTTCTGTATAGTGTAAGACTTTCTTCCCTTTACACCTGCCTCTGTAGTCGTTGACTCATCATTTTGCAGTTCCCAAGGCTCATTGCTTCCATCTTCTAATGTGGGAGGCTGCTCAGCATGTGTTCCAACTGTCGTCCATGTTGACACATGCGCATATGACATAAACGCACGGCGACGTACCTAGTCCAAGGCCAGTAAAACATCAGTGACCCAGCCTATACCGGCAAACCCTGCAGTAAACTGGCATGCCGGTGTGGTTACCAAAAAGGTTCAATGCCGAATTTGGTAATCCCCGCTTATGCTGGCATGTTGCTCTATATGCAATAATACGATGCCAGCTGAAAATCCAATACAGAAAGATATTTGGCCGGAAAGTGCACCACCTGTCATTTGAATTTTCCATTTGCATTTTCCTAATTTTTAATACCTCAATTTTGATTTTGTAATTTTTTAATTTTAAATCTAAAAGAATTGAAATTGTCAAACCATTAGCCCAGATTTAAAAATTAAAAATGGAATGGACCGAAAGTGCACAGACCGTCCTCAGTATTGTCACACTTCAGGTTAACCCACAGAGAAGCAAGACCAAGACCAGACAGATGATCCATGTGCAAAAAGTAAGCTATTCATATGCCATTATCTCTCCATAGTGACAAGCTCCAAAGATGGAAGCTCAATGTTTCTGTCCCAAAAAGTCTTATTAATTAACAGCAAATAAACTCGAACATAATCACCAATTTTGGTTCCAACTTACTGTAAAAGAAGAAAATGTAACGGGCAGAAAAGTTAACGATTTCCCCAAAATTACATGTTTTGCAGGTTAGCGGAAGAAAAGTTAACGATGTGAGTACAACCAGTTGCTAGTACGCAGAATCCAGTTGAACAGTAGTACAGTAGTTTATAAACAAAACAAAACCAAACTACAGTACCGACCCATTAAAACATAATGTCACCTGGTCAACATCAATGCTACAGCAAACTGAAGAAGAGGAACTACCAACAAACAAACAAAAGTGACCACAAACAGCACTGTGAAGTGTGCTAGCACCCTTATGGTACAGTAGCAACAGTACTTATTTGGTAGCAGCTGTGATCCCTGCTTCAAAAAAGCCACGTTTAATAGTATCTTGCTGCTCCTTGAGCCAGCAGATGGTCTGACAAGCCACTGGAAGTGAATGGGCTTCAGCCTAGAGGTTTTCATGTCAACCTTTATGTCCTCAATTGCCACGTTGCTGTCAAGGCTAGACTTCACCTCCTCTGCATACCATTCTCCAAACTTCTGCTTCAAATGGCGCTTGAAAGGATCATTGATGGAGATGTCCAATGGCTGTAGCATTCCTGTACATCCTGCTGGTATGAACACTACCTTGACGTGCTCACCTAATTTCTTGAGGACACTTTGACATCGATGGACGGCAAAGACATCCCAAAGGCACAAACCAAACGTGTCTCCAGGTAACTGCATATGTTGTCTTTCTGTTGCCATGTAAGGGCTAAACACCTTTTCAATGAACTCAATCATGGTTTCCTCAGTGGACCAATGATTCTGACTGTGCGTGATGTACCATCCTGGAGGAACAACTACAGAAGGATGGCAACGAGGGGTTTTCCCAGCATAGATCACCTGTGGTGGGAGCAGTTGGCCATCAAGGGACACAGATAATAGTACAGTGATTTCACGTTTATCATCCAAACCAACAACTGCCACTTGCTTGCTACCCTCTGCAGCCAAACTCCAAGGGTTTACCAGCACCATCTTTGATCCAGTTTGATCACAATTGACAACCATTGTTGGCGGGATGTGAAACGTGCTGACTGCCTCAGCCACCTTGTTAAAAAAGAAAGCCTTCACTTCTGGGAAATCGGGAGGAATTTTACGAGCGGTGCACGTTACTTTCCTCTTGACATAGCCAAGCCTAGTCAAAAATGACTTGGCCCAACTTTTATCCAAGTCGATGTGTCCGCCATGCTCCTTCAGAAGTGACACGTTTTTGTGCGCAACGATGCCCTTGGCCGATGCCAGAACAACATCCGTACTGATAGGAGAACCAGCAGAGCGCAGGCTACGGACGAGTTTCTTCGTCAGATCATCAATCTCAACCCTCAAGAGGGCGCACTTGAGGGCCAGACAACTTGACACAAATTTCGTCGTAATCTTTTCCCCGCTTCATCTGCTCTTTCAGATTGTGCTTTAAGTTTCTTACTGTCGCTTCAGGAACGCGATGTTTAAGTTCACGAGAGAACTTCTCCACCGCGCTTTTATTTCCGTACACAAGTGCGTGCTTGCCAATTTTCGTCTTCACATCCTCCTCATATCTGGTAGCGTACCTCTTTCTTCTTCGGCCACTGCCGTCACTTGAAGCGTTGATGATCTCTTCAGCGGCTGCTCTACCAGCAGCAAGTGCTTTCTCAGACTCATCGTCGTCCCTAGCCGTAGTCTGCTGAAAATAACTTGTGATGCTGGACATCTTACTACTAGTACAATGATTCAACGCACCTCAGATGCACACCCAGCAAAACTGAAGTGGTACAGTTCCGTGAGTCCGGGATACTACTACGTAGTAGGGACTGCTAAACTGTGCATGCACAAGGTACATTTTGACAGCGCTTTAAAAGTTAACGAAGGATTTCTTCGTTGAGACGTTAGATTAAATTCCTCGTTACATTTTCTTCTTTTACAGTATTGGTTGTTTGCGAGGTTGTTTACCTTGCAGCAGAAAAGCATGCTAGTAAATGAACCCCGCGTGATTGTATCATTGATTTCTACATCTAACTGTACATTTTGGAAAGTAAGCCAGAAACCCTGTCAATGACTGAAACCCATTAAGTTAGACTGCATAATTCTGTTATGGAAAATCAGCCTACAGCAGCTATTAAAGGTACACTCCGTCGTGTAATGCTACACCCCCTGCAAACTTGATTGCATACTATAAGCAATCAAGTTGGAAGGTTGGGCTGAACTACAGGCAAAGCTGGATATCAGAGCGTAATCACCGTTACAAATAAGGAAAACGTACGGGAGCGATTTTGCAATCTCATTGTTGAAAGCAGAGTTCAGGTTGCACGCAAACCAACTCGTCATCTTTCCTCGGATTGAAGGCACCAAATAGGTTACATTTTACAAGAAACCAGGTTCAAACATGCGATCACTACATATTGGCGTGAAAACAGAGTGCATACAATGGTCACGTGGTTAGCAATAAGTAAGTCGTGTAATAAGTGCAAGTGCACAAATGCAGTGCAGTTGGTTCCAGCCTTCCAGGCACATCATCCACGCCCGTTTTGTAACCCACGAGCACCTTTTCTCCTCCTGCCACACTTGCACTGAGTCTACAGAGTACATACTTCACAAAAACCCTAAGGGATTCCAAATGTCAACAACGTAACTGTTGTACTTTGCTCTGGTTCTGATACAGTTAGACAACGTCTCTCAAATGACTTCTAAAAGCATTTTGACGGTTTAGCTTAGCGCACGTTGACAGAATGCTCATCACATGACCATCGTATTCACTGTTTTCACACTATTTGTGGCTAATATGTACTGATCACATGTTCAAACCTGGTTTCTGGTAAAACGTATTTGTGCCTTCAACCTGAGGAAAGATGACGAGTTGGTGTGTGCGTGACCCGAACTCTGTCTCAACAATGAGATTGCAAAATCTCTCCCATTCGTATATCCTATTTGTGACGGTGACTACGCTAAAAACCTAGTTTTGCCTGTAGTTCAGCCCAACTCTCCAACTTGATTGCGTATAATATGCAATCAAGTTTGCGGGGGGAGGGTGGGCCTGCACTAAATGGCGGAGTGTTCCTTTAACTGCTCAATGCCTATTTAGCTCATTTCTTACCTGCAAGTATTGCAGTCTCCAGCATCAAAACGACATTCAAATGATGAGCAACTGTGGTCACATACAAGATTGAGAGCTTTTTCATGACAATCAGCAGAACATTCTGGCCAGGGCGGTATAACACGACACTCACCTTTATCAAAAGAACAGTTACTGATATTGCAGCTTTTCTAAAATTAACAAAACAGAGTCTTTTGTCACCAACACACTTATGCTAAACATTGACTCACATCACAAATGCCATTTACTGGTAAACTCGAACAGTTCGATGGACAACCTCGATCACGAAGAGCTTCTTCCTCAGCTGAAGACAAAGAGTCTGAAGTTGCAGTCGATAGCATCTCACAGTTGTCCCCTGTAAATCCTTCCATACACTGACAGCCATAATAATCATCAGATATACAAGTCCCATTGTTTAAACAAGGATTATGATCATTGCAAGTCACTCGAAACTCGCAGTTTGGTCCAGAATATAATGACCCACAAACACAACTGTACATTGCAACACCATTGACACAAGTTGAATTACGTTGACATGGACGTGATGCACATTCATCAATGTCGCTCTCACAGTAAAATCCAGTCAGGCCAGTGGAGCAAACACAGTCATAAGACCCATTACGATTGATACAAGTTCTTCCACTAGCACAAGGATTGCTATCTGGATTTACACACTCATTTTTGTCATCAGTACAATTATGTCCAGTAAACCCTGATGTACAATTGCACTGATATGAGTTGACCCCATCAGCACAAACACCTCCATTCTCACAAGGATTAGACTCACACTCATTG
This sequence comes from Corticium candelabrum, assembly GCF_963422355.1. Lineage (NCBI taxonomy): Eukaryota > Metazoa > Porifera > Homoscleromorpha > Homosclerophorida > Plakinidae > Corticium > Corticium candelabrum. The sequence continues at coordinate 7,038,045 of NC_085099.1, forward strand.
ACATCAACAGAACAATGTACACCGATAAAGCCACTGGCACACTGACAAACGTAGTGTCCCAATTGTTCTACACAACTGCCACCATTTTGACAAGGCAATGATAAACAGGCATCAATCTTAGTTTCACAGCTATTACCTGTATATCCAAGTAGACAAACACATCGCAATCCTACACTAGTGTGTTGGCACAACCCTCCATTGTGACAAGTGCTTCCTACACAAGAAGGAATGGCGACGTCGCAGTGCTGACCAGTAAACTCGGGTTTGCAATGACATTGATATCCTCCCCCTAATATGTTTGTGCAATTGGCTGTTCCATTCATGTGGCAGGGTTCATGCTCACCATGCATACACACAACAAACTGTGCAACACACCGTCGATCAGGACCACTGACAGTAGCATAGCCAGGAGCACAATGACAACTGAAAGAATTAATCTGATCAGAACATGTTCCTCCATTCAAACAGTCAACATTGACACAATCATCAATCATGTCCAAGTCGCACAACAGACCAGTAAACCCCAACTGACAGTCACAGGAAAACGATGCAATGTGATCTACACATTGTCCGTAGATGCAGGGTGATGACATGCAATCATCTATATCTTGTTCACACATAGATCCTGTGTACCCATTCATACAAGTACATTCAAATCGACCCAATAAACTTAAACAAGTTCCACCATTCTGACAAGGAAATGATATGCACTCATCCAACTGTGTTTCACATCTCTGTCCAGTGAAGCCTGTGACACAACTACAAGTATACCGATTTATGCTATCTACACAAAAATCAGTTCCTCGACTATCACAAGGGTTTGAAGTGCATTCATTAATATTCACTTCACAGCGTGAACCAGAAAACCCAGACAAACAGCTGCAACTATATTCATCAACACCATCCACACACGTTCCATTTCCACAAGGTGAGTGAATGCAGTCATCAATGTCATGCTCACACAAAGATCCAGTAAATCCATCTGAACAAATACATGCAAAGTCTGAGTGACCAGTCTCATTTGCAATGCAAGTACCATTATGTTGACAAGGTGTTGAATAACAATAATTCATTTTGAACTCACAGTGATAACCAAAGTATCTAGTAGAGCAGTTACAGTGATATGAAGCAAATTCATCTATGCAAACTCCTCTATTTTGACATGGGCTACTGTCACATTCATTTACTTCATTTTCACAGCGTTGACCAGAAAAGCCTTCCCTACATTTACAGTGGTAGTTGGCAACTCCATTCACACATGTTCCTTCATTTAGACACGGAGCTGACAAACATTCGTCTACTTCCAGGCCACATAATGTGCCAGTATACCCGTATGCACAGGTACATCTGACACCACTGCCTGGCATCCAGAAACACGTTCCATTGTTTCTGCAAAGCTGTGATTGACAAGGATCATACAGTACATCTGAACACTGTGTACCAGTCATTCCAATTGGGCATAAACAACGATAACCATTTGTTTCATTTACACATGTTGCATTATATTTACAAGGTGATTCTTGACAACTGTTAGTATTAGTGTCACACTCTAAGCCATCATATCCAGGCGTGCAGTCACAGCGAAAAGAGCTTATTTCATCATGACACGTACCACCATTTTGACAAGGATCAGACAAGCAGTCGTCTACATTGGTTTCACATAAACGCCCATGGAATCCCGTCACACACTGACATGTCCATCCAGCACTGTCCTCAACACAAGTTCCATTATTTTTGCAAGACATCAAGCTGCATTTGCTCACATTCACCTCGCAGTTGACACCTGTAAAGTCAGACAAACAAACACACTGATACCTGGTACTAGTGCTGTTGCTTTCATGACACAACCCTCCATTCATGCAAGGAAGATCGTCGCATTTGTTTACAGCATGTTCACAGTTAGTACCATTGAACCCACTGTGACATATACAAGAATAGCTGCCAATGTTGTCTACACATGTTCCTTCATTTTGACATGGTGCGCCAGCACAATCAATCACATCAACAGAGCAGTCTAATCCACTGTATCCCTGTAGACAGCGGCACTTGTAGCCGTTTTCCAAGTCTATACACACACCACCATTCTGACATGGCTCTGATGCACACTCATCAATGTGAACATTGCAAGTACTGCCAGTGTAACCAGGATTGCACAAACAAGAGTAAGAATCAATACCATCAATACAACTCCCTCCAATTAAATCACAAGAAGAAGATAGAGAACAGTCATCAATATTAGTTTCACAGTGTTCACCTGTACATAAAAACAGCAGCTACAAACTCATGCTATAACAGAGACAGTACGCAAAGGTATGCAAATTCAAACCTGTGAATCCCTTGATACAGCCACATGAAAATCTATCAACCAAGTCAAAACAAGTGCCTTCATTTTGACAAGGATTACTAGCACATTCAATAATATTATGCCGACAGTCTATTCCACTGAACCCTTCTAGACACTTGCATGAGAAATTGGCTAAACCATTCACACAAGTCCCACCATTCCAACATGGCATTGACATACATTCATCAATATTACTCTCACACATCTGTCCATCAAATCCATTTGTGCATGCACACCTGTATTCATCTTGCTTATCATGACATGTTCCACCATTCATACATGGATAACTGGCACACTCATCCATATCACTCTGACAAGTATCTCCAGTAAACCCTGGTTGACACACACAACTGAAGCCAGTGTTCAAGTGTGTGCAATTTCCACTATTAAAACAAGGATTTGGGTCACAAAAGTCAATTGTGATATTACAGTTATAATTCGTGAACCCAACAGGACATGAACATGAAAAAGAGCCATCAACATTCTTGCATGTTCCATCATTTTGACATGGCATTGTCAAACACTCATCTATGTCAGTTCCACAATTCTTCCCAGTGTAACCGATCTGACACTGACAACTGTAGTCACCGTTGCGATCCCAGCACGTCCCTCCATTCAAACAAGGAAATGAAATACAGTCATCAATGTCACTTTCACATAACGAGCCAGTAAATCCAAGAGATGGACAAATGCAACTAAACAAACCAGCAGAATTCTGACAAGTGGCATTATTCATACAAGGATTGCTTTTGCATTCATCTACATCCTCACTACAGTTTAAGCCAGTATATCCTATTGCACATTCACAATAGTGTTCTTGTTCGTGCCACATCATCAAGCAGGTCCCACCATTCTCACATAAAGGTACTGAACTTTCTGAACACTCATCAATAATGTCACACAAAAATCCTGTGTAACCAGGCATACAAACACAATTAAATGTTTTTACCCCATCCATACAAGTGCCGTTATTTTTGCAGGGTTTATGTTGACAATCATCAAAGTCATTCTCACATATATGACCAATGAAACCAGTGGAAATGCAATCACATTCAAAACTGCCAAACAGGTTCTTGCAAGTTCCACCATTCAAACAAGGTCCAGATCCCCCATTACACTCATCAATATCATATTCACAAAAACGACCTTGTAAACCCACACTTTGACAGTCACATGTGAAATTATTCACAAACGGTTTACAAGAAGCATGATTTTGACATGGCATACTCGTACAATAGTTGATCATCACCTCACAGTGCTGTCCAGTAAAGCCTGTAACACAAGAAGCATAGTTCACTTAGTAACATTAAAGTATTCTTTACAGTAAAATGACTATATTTTTCATTTACACAATTAGAAACAAGATCTATTCGTTCTTATAAATTGTTATCAGCTTATAATGTCATTAAAGGTACACTCTGTCATTTAGCGCTACGGCCACGCAAACTTGATTGCATAGCTACGCAATCAAGATAGAAGGTTAGTCTGAACTCCACGTAAAGCTGGATGAGAGCGCTAGATATTAGCAGCAAATAGCCTTGAAAACAGAGGGCATACGATGGTCACGTTAGAAACATTCTGCCAATGCGGGCTAACGCTAGGAGCCTCACTACCATCAAAATGCTAGGAGACACTTGTGAGACATTGAGAAAATGTGCCCATGGGTTTTGAAACAGGCATGGATGCGCATGCAAGGCTGAAGTCACCAACTGCACTGCATTTGTGTGCTTGCATTTATCATGTGACCTAATTATTGCTTACCATGTGATCATCATATGCGCTCTGTTTCCACGCTAATATTTAGAGCTCACATGTTCAAACCTGGCTTTGTGTAAAACGTAACCTATTCGGTGCTTTCGACCTGAGGAAAGATGACGAGTTGGTTTGTGCACGACCCAAACTCTGCTTCAACAACGAGATTGCAAAATTGCTCCCGTACATTTTCCTTATTTGTAACGGTGACTCGCTCTGATAGCCAGCTTTGCCTGTAGTTCAGCCCAACCTTCCAACTTGATTACGTAGAGTATGCAATCAAGTTTGCGGGGGCATAGTGCTAAACGATGGAGTGTACCTTTAACAGTATTTCTAGAACGGCCAATGGGTTCATCATCAACACCCACTCACCATCCACCCACATGGTAAACAGTGCTACTTCTTTCTCTTCTTGACTTGAAAGAAACAACATGTTAGTGAAAGACAACAAGACTGATGCTCTGTTTGGTACTAACATCACCACTATAACAATTCACGAAATTCCTAGGCACAAACCTATCAAACCCATGTTATTAGGGTAATAGGTAGGTTCAAAGTCTTCATGTCAGCGTTGAGCGGTATACCATTATTTCTAGTTAACCGTAGGCGCTTGCGCTAGGTTATCGTAGTCGTCTTACTGAAAATAGCAACCGACTACTTCTTTCTCTTCTTGACTTGAAAGAAACAACATGTTAGTGAAAGACAACAAGACTGATGCTCTGTTTGGTACTAACATCACCACTATAACAATTCACGAAATTCCTAGGCACAAACCTATCAAACCCATGTTATTAGGATAATAGGTAGGTTCAAAGTCTTCATGTCAGCGTTGAGCGGTATACCATTATTTCTAGTTAACCGTAGGCGCTTGCGCTAGGTTATCGTAGTCGTCTTACTGAAAATAGCAACCGACTCGACGGAAATACTGACTTGATGGAAAAAAGACCACGTAAAAAACACTGGAATTCGTGTGATCTCAACATATCGTTGTTGAAGCTTGTCCACGAGTAGGCAGAGTCATGCAGGACGTTCCAATTTTGATTACGAGTACGTTCAAGGTCATAGCAAACAGAGAGTAGACACGTAGTGAACCTGCGACGGCCAAGTGTCAGGATGCTTGTGTCTACTGACGTGCACGTGGTGTCCATTTTTGCATGCTTGCCAGTATGTTTGCAGCAACTGTTTGGTGTTGTGCAGTTCGAGTACATACCTGAGCCTTGTTGTAGAGGCTAAATTCGGTGCTCTAGCCATAAACAGTTTCATGGCACACGAGCAAATGTGTGTTTCTAACCAATATGATTACTACCAAAGTACCCGCAACTGGAAAGGTGCCATTTCTCGGCACCAGGGTTTAGCACTTTTAGTGCTCCTTTCATTATTCACAGTATTCAGCCAATACCAGTATATCAGTTTGGCGGCAGTCTCATGTTGCGCATGCTTGTTATTCAAAATGGCATCCCGTGGAAGTTCCGCATGTAGTGCGCAGGAAGAAAGCAGCTGCACAGAGTCTGTCAGCCGCAGCTTGGCGTGTAAATCAAAGTTGGCAAAGTAGTCCTGATGCTAGCAGAAAAACATAGTCGCCTGACACCACCATCTGCTGTGTTTGTAAGAAACATGTCTTCAAAATGCAAACACGTTGCATGTTCTTGTTGTCAAGAGTCTTCTCACTTGATTGCAATGCTAGAATGTTAGTGTTGTCAGTTTGTTTGTAACTGGTAGAAACGAAAGCACTAAAGTGCTAAACCCTCGGCTGCTAGCTCAGGCACACAGAACGGCTATACTTACTTACATGCAAGAAATGACACACGTGACTAGACTGCCAGGTGTACAGTGTGCTGCTAACTAATCAATAGAAGAGCATGAGAAGGGGGCTGGACACATCGACTAACACTCTCAAATGGCACACTAATTAACACCAACAATAACAACGAGCGCATCTCCTGCCTTCCAATGTCCAGCCTTCCCTTGGTCTGGTGGTTGGCCCACAGCAATAATACTATGCCCTAGAGCATGGGCAGGTCGGGTTAACAAATAGTATGTTGCTTTAGCTCCACAGAAACAAAGATTAATTTGTCACTCTTCAAGCAACACATGATTACTGGGTAATTGGAAAAAATATTGGTATACCCCAGTACTGTACTGAAATTTGATATGATGCCACAAGTCAGTTTACACAAGTGCAGCACCAATGTGCAGCAATGGCAACGAAACATACAGAGACCTCTAGGATTAGTTTGGTGATTGTAATTTGCATACAGGTATACGTTTTCGTGCAATCATTTTATCACTAGCATATTGTGCGTGTTTCAGAGTTCAGACTATGTACATACTGGGACTCAAGAGATGCAAGATAAGGTAATAACCACAGCACAAACTGAAACTTGGGAAGTACCACATAAGGAAACCACAAACTATAAAATATGCAATTTATTAGACCTATAAACAGTGATATGCCCACTTAACTCCAACTAGCTGTGATAAAGTTTTGGATAGTTAGGAGACCCTTGGTCCTGGCCAAGTCACTGATCAAAACAATACACGATCTCTGTTAATTAAGAGAGAATTTGTTCTTATTCTCAAAACTATAAGTACTAGCCTACAACCGGCCAAGTCCGAGCACACGCGGTAGGCAGTGGAAATCAAACCCGCCCCTCACCCACTCTGCTTCCTGTTTAGAGCATGATGCAACTTCTTCGACGGAACAAAGTCCACCCAAGTTGAGTTCCAGAGAGGGTTCCTCGGCGAGTAGAGTGCGAGCGCAGACGCAAGCCAGTCGAATCGCACCCATCCAGCATAGTCGGCGCATCGATCCGTCCATCTGTCCATCCATCTTGCCAAACATCGTGAGTACAGACGGACGAAAGTGACGCTAGCGCAATCATATATAAATGATAGATCAAATAGATCAACTGACCCATCTTCAGTAAACCTTGATTAGCATGAAACACTGACCATGAAAGCACATGACATAATTTTCTACACCAATGAAATAACTCTCCCCACAGTGTATGACAAATCAGTTGCCTAGGTGCCCAGGACAACCAAAAATATGTCCAGACAACTGAAATGGCAAACTATGGTTGCCCAGGGACAACTGGCTGACAACTACCCTACCTACCAGCTTCATGATAGACAAGATTTCAGCTATGTTGCAGAGTCCTATGTGAATGCGTTGATAGTACTGCTGTTATCTTTAACCCTTCTGATGGCAAAGCAAATCATTTGCCTGTCTGTGTCCAAGGAGATGAAAACCGCCTGTTTAGAGTGGCAAGTCTGCTTCTTACAGGTTGTGTGTCTGTCTGTCTGTCTGTCTGTCTGTCTGTCTGTCTGTCTGTCTGTCTGTCTGTCTGTCATCTTCATATATTTGATAAATCACAACTTAGAGTACATGCTGCATGGCTATTACAAACCTCTACAATTGTTCAATAATGTCCAAGCTACTTTCATCATTATCGACTCCAAGGCCACAAGGCTTGGCAACTTGTAAAAACTACTCATTACATGTATTTTGAAGTCCTCTATATATCACTCTCGAGTTACATGCACTTCTGTAGTTGAACAGACAGGCATTCTCTCCAGTATGTTTTCTGTCTGTCTGTCAATACATATATTTCTCATACAAGACAATATTACAGTCTACAATATGCTAAAAATCAGCAAGTTCTAAAACAAATTAGACCCAAGAGGTCCCTAATTGTGACAAACAGTAAAAAAGTTAACAATAAGCTAACAGAGTTACTAATGGCACCAACTGATCATGATTCACCATTATACTGGACTCTGCTCACCTTCTGCAGTAACACTCTTGCATTGCATTGCTGCATCGCAATTGAGAATTGAGTCGTCCATTGACATTTCAACTCATCTTATCTGCACTCAGTTGTCTGTCTGTGTGTCTGCCTGCAGCCTGTTTGCTTTTCTGTCTGTCTGACTGTCTGTCTGTTTGTTTGTTAGCTGTATTTTACCTGTCTGTAAATACGCATATTTTCATAAATCTAGCAGTCATGGATTTAGTTTATGGGCAACTAGAGTAATGACCGGACAACTAAAAATTTAATGTATGGTTGCCCGGGGACAACTTAGAGATGAGACAATCTGTCGTACACTGCCCAAAATTGCACAAGGCTATGCGTGCAGTGTCTGCACTTGGTTTGAAATGGCTGGCCACAAGCTGGTCACTCTACCACTGAAGAAAGAGCAAGATCCAATTAATCGAGAATGTTGAAAGAGATGAAGAATGTTATGCAGAATCAACATGCACCAAATACTTGTCAACAGTTCTCAAAGATCGAGAGAGACAGAGAGAGATATTAGTCCCATTCTAATGTTGGCAGACAAAAACAATTAATACCTCATCAAGAAGCAAGTATAAACAAGACAAACCACAAGAGCATGAAAGATGAGTTGCTCAAAGGGTTTACATTAGCAAGGTCAGAGACTGTAGTGATGAACTACCAACTATATGAAGCTGCAAGTACAAGTAGCAAAACTGCCGTGGCGGACAAGAATGTGATTTGCCTTTCTCTTTATACTAAGAATAAAGACTATTATGTCAAGTGCACCCTAAGAAGTTCTGTTGTTCTGCTTCGTTACGATACAACTTGAAAATCGCGGAACATTTTCAAGTATCGTGGAACATTTCAGGTTTGCGTGGGTGTGCCTGTGCATGTACGGTGAATTGTGAGCAGGCACCTTTAAGCCCTCTAACAAAACAACCAAATTTGGATACCATTTTGCTTCCAAATGGACTACTTAAAACACTTATCTACAACTGCACAAAGCAACTGTCGTTTGCATGACCACATATTCATAACACCACTAAAATCGTCTGTCATCGTCAATTGGCGAGGGTCAAGATAAAGAGAACATAGAAGTCACCCTGACTACAATAAGTTTTCATCTACTCTTGGTTGTTACAAAAGCGATGTTTCAATTGTGCATTTCTAATAAAAACTTGTGACTTACAAACATATGTTAGGCTACTTGTGATGGGCAGTCTATCCATTGCCTGTGGTTGTTTAAATATATACAACAAAAACCGAATGCTGCTCCATGACTGGACCACATTAACTGCACTGGAAACGTGATACATTCCAAACATATTCACAGATCCAGCCAACCAACCTTACCAGGTACCACATAGCAACAAAAAAGGTGCCAGTGCTTAAGCCCAGCTCAGCCCTATTTTGAATATTTTTCTTCGCATTGTCAAAAAGTTTTATGGAGCCTGATAACTCATGGCTCATAGCTGAAATCATGCCTCTCCCATAAACAAAATTTTTGTTTAGTACGAAAGATTTTTATGTGGTCCCCAGAGATTCAACTGAAGGGAAATCTGTTGTGTGTACTTTATGACCATTGCTTACATACTAGATACACATGTATATGTTACACGTACATATTCATAAATCATAACGCCAATTTACTTACCCGTGGGACAATGACAGTATGGATGACCTCCAACATTTCTACAAGTTCCTTCATTTAGGCAAGGCTGACTGCCACAAGGATAAATCAACTGATCACAGCTTTGTCCGGTGTATCCAGGAGAGCAATCACAACTGAAACTGTGAAACGAGTTCCGACAGGTAGCTCCATTCAAACATCTTGAAGGTGTAAGACTGCATTCATCAATTTCAGTTTGGCAACGAGTACCATTAAATCCCTCCTGACAGTGACACCCAAACGTGGTAGCAGAAAGACTGGTACAAATACCACCATGTTGACATGGATATCCCTGGCAATGATCCTCTTCACCTGGCTTCACTTCACATCTTAAGCCATGGTATCCGTCAGTACAGTTGCACAGTCCATTTGGCAAGCAGTTTCCTTTCCCGTATGATGTGCAGTGGTTGTTGGGATCTGTACACGGAACAAGATAGAAATCGCAACCGCTGCCTGAGAAATACGGCGGGCAAAGACAATAGTGTTTCCCTGAAGCCTCGCTGAGCTGGCACGTGGCTGCGCTATGACATGGATTGCTGGCACAAGGGTCAGCGAACTCACACTCAAGTCCACGATAACCCACCGAACAACTAAAAACAACGACAACTATCTAGTATCCGTAGTATTGTTAGTCTAGCATGCCAATCAGTTGACAGTTCCCACGGTACTAAAAGACCATGCTACACGAACATCCACAATACATGTACGTGACACTCACGAAATACAGCACCGATCTGATGAGAACGGGCAAGCACCAACACACCACAAGCGAATCGACACAAACCAATAATGACAAATAAGTTTCCGACCTGCAAGATTCTTTCCCAGAAATGACAACGCAGGTGCCGCCATTATAGCAGCGAGCAGAACAAGCTAAAACAACACAAATATCACCGACTCACCATGTTACACAGCGTTTTACGATAGCTGGACTATGCAAACTTTCGCACAAAAGATTAGTAACCTGCCACCTTCAAGCACAAACATGCAGCTACCATGCGAAGACGAGTGTGCCAGCTAGGACAAGGCGACGTCAAGCAATCAGGTGACGATTGGCTTTACTGAAAATAAACACTAAACGGGGCCTCCATGCCCGGACACGGAGTCTACGGCGCCTCCCCGTGAAATAGTCTCTAGCCAAGATAACAACAGTAGCAGCTTCTGGTTTAGCACTTAGCACTTACAACCATAGGACGGCAAGATGCAAGTTGCTATAGAGAGAAGAGAAAAAACGAAGCCAAATCTAGATGCCATCCTCCAATTATCACCACATTACAAAGAACGCTCTCTGTCTCTCTCTCTGTCTCTCTCTCTTGTCCTCTCACTCGTGCTCGTTTGGTCGTCGTCGCAACTTTGATATTTAATCCCTCCTTATCATATCTGTCGTTATGGGCGGTCTTGTGACCCACGTTGTCACTTCCGACGTCGCAAGCGTCAGTGATTGGGTTAGATAATATATGGTAATTATGTGTAATAGCAGTTCTCACGAGTAGCACGTGTACTGTAAATCGTAAAAAATATTGCTATAAATAAGAAACAACTATTATTTAGGGTCGCAACTTTCGCAGACAAGTAGTCATACTTTACATCTGAAACCAATCTCCCACAATGAGATTTCTACTTCACTCCTAGCCACCTTGAAAGCAAACAGAGTAAAGTGGGAGATTTGTGAGACCATAGTACGTGCGTGTCTAGCTGAGTACGCAGCAGCCTGTTGTTTGTCCGTGTTGATTAGATTATTAATTGTTAGTTAATATCCCGTTGAACAAAAATTAAAATGTAACCTAGTGTCCCGTTCTAAAAATTTCGCTCAGAGTAATATATCCGGGCATCAGAGACGTAAAAGTCACGTGCAGTTACTTACTCATCCGTTTTTGACAAGTTTAGCACTTGTCAAGTTGATCTAGCTAGCGCACTGTTCGCTCTTCGTTTTCGACGTTTCTGCGTACTCCGTCACTTTGAAGATGTTGCAATTCGTGCAGCGAATGGATCAAAACGCGGCGACAGTTGAAGAAGATCTCGTTCTTCGCCTGGACTAGCCTCGTGCCAGTTCCCGTATGACACGAAAACGCCGGAGATTTCGGCGTTTTCGTGTTATACGGGAACCTGGCACGACGGCGCGAGAGGGTCTGGTAGGACTGACTAGATTATTTATTGCTAGCTATCTACTATCCCATTGAACACAAATGAAAATGAGTTACATAATTACAGTAACTCCATCACTAACTTATAAGTCTTCAAGTGACTCTTACTATTACGGAGCACCATCTGCGCGCCACTAGACTACTACTACTAGTAGTGTCTAACTAGCGTCAAAATGCCACCTTCCCCTCTCCCATGAGTATTACAGAAGAAGAACGAGGCTGGTGTTACTCTAGGTAGATGATTACAACTTTTGGTGGAAGCGGATAGAGTCAAAGCAAGCCTTCCTAGGGTGCATGTCGTTTACCTAATTCAGCTAATCCAGACTAGATGAATTAGCTAATCCAGCTCATCCAGCTAATCAGCCGATACGCGGATTAGACGGACTAGAAAAATGCACCCTAGATTTGCTGCAATTGATATTAACAAGTTCCCGGTATACAGTCATATTTCCCCGGGCTACAAGTTTCCCCGCACATGATATATCTCTAGTGGTTTGTTTGTGCCCCGCACACATATCACTGGACCAAGACCGCATGCTCCAACCATTCAAAATTGGCGCGCACGATGGATTATGGAGCAATATGAGAGGCTGGTCGCGTATATTGTCAATGGAGAGTGTCCAGACAGACTAACGAAATCAGAGAAGTTTGCACTGAGGCGAGCGAGCAAGAGCTACTCGGAGGCTATATTACGAGGACAAAATGGCGGATGGACAAGGTACTCTCTCGCGCTTGGTGTTACAGGGGAGAGAAGAAGTGAAACGTGTATACACAGAATGCCATTTATCAGATGGTGGTCATAAAGGACGAGATGCTACTATCGAAAAAATCAAACAACGATATTAAGCATACTGACCAAACTATTACAAAGAAATCAAAGTTACGGTAAGGTTGTATGGGCTGCGCGATAGGAAGTGTAGGGGAAGTGCGCATATTTGCCATACTTGAGTACAGAAGGCTATACATTACTTACGTGTTGAACGCTGTTTGTATTCTTTGCATTTGCTTCATATGAGAATAATGACGTAGAAATTGCATTTTGTATCTCTAACTCTAGAGATCAAATTATGTGACATGCCAGAGAAACGCTCCTCAACTGCAACCTGCAGCTTTGCCATTGCAGCCCATTAAATTCACCCAGAAGTCTGGTATCTAGTTGGCATGGACGTGATAGGACCTTTCTAGGAGAGTAAAAGTGGCAACAAGTATGTCCTAACAATCACAGATTACTTCAGCAAGTACGTAGAAGCTGTCCCAATACAAGACAAGTCAGCATTCAATGTTTCAAGAGCAATATACAAGGTTTTTATTATCGTTAGCAAGTCCTTTGTGTCAGTTTTCTTTTAAATAGTCGCTTAATTAAGAGAGTCTGGATGCTAAAAACTATATAGACTTAAGTAATTTATCTCTTTTTTAAAAACTAAAATGTTTAATCTTTCTTTTAAAAATTAAAATTTGTGAGCAGAGACTTAATTACACTAAGTGGGTGTGATGTGTTAGGTATACTGTAGCTCCTGTTAGCCTTATTTGTGACCAGGGAACTGAATTTGTGAACATAGATAGGTAATGTGTATGTAGGTTTCACTGGAATAGATTTGATGTGTGATGAATAAACTCTATTGGTGTATTGTAATTCAGTTAAATGAAAACCTTCAGAAGAACTTTGACGTCAAGATGAGAATTACACTGGCATACCATCCGCAATCTAGTGGGTTGGACGAAAGAACTAATCAGACAATCAAGAGGTGTTGTATCTGTGTTTATACTTGATTTTCTTATATGAATATTATTATGTTGCAGATCTTTCTCTAAAATGATGTCTTCACCTGATGATGATGGGGAGAAGTACTTAGATTCAGTGATCTTTGCAACAAATAGCAACAAATACAAGTCACCAAGGCACAACCAATACCAGTCCATTTAGAATGATGTTTGGACGTGAGCCAAGGTTTTCATGAGAAGCTGAGAAGGCTGGAGATGGTACAGACATGAGTGATGGCCAGAAGCAATGGCAAGACTGTGACGTTGAACAAGTGATAGACAGGATTATTGAAAAGCAGACATGTCTTTCCGTAAAGTAGCAACGAATTGCGACTGCACAGGAAAAGCAAAAGGAGCGGTATCAAAGACGCAAGGGGATTGTTCAATACCAATTTGAGATTGGATGTATTGTCTTGAGATGCAACATGAAGCAGAAAACCAAAAAGGGGCATAAATCTGAAGATTGATGGCTTGGCCCATACACTATTGCAGAGCTCTCAGCAACATCATGTTTGCTGGTAGACAAACACAATGAGAAACTCAAAACAAGGGTCAACTTAAGCCAGTTAAAGCGGTACCATGAACCTATCACTACAACGGAGGAAACAAAGGGTATGTTGTTTTCTGTTCGTGTAATGTTCCATGACATGTTTTATATTTATTCTCTCTCTTTTCTCAGCAGATACTGAAATTATTCACTTAACTCATGAAGATACATTGCCAGCAACTGAAGGCACAGGACCAAGGCTTTGGTTAGTTGGATTAAATGAAGATGACAAGAAAATACTTGCACCAAATGGTTGACTAAAAGACAGACCTGTGAATGCTGCCCAGGACTTGCCTAAAGTACAGTTTCCAAATGTACCTGGCTTTCAGAACAAACTTCTTGGACAGAATTTTCATTTAATGTTCAGCCATCAGAGTTTGTCCAGATACTTCACAATGGTCAGTACCACTGGTTCATGGTGTTTACTATTGGTTGTGGCCCTGGAGAGATTGAAGTATACGATAGTGCGTCCACCAACCTTACTACTTCTTTGAAGAGTCAGAGTGCATCTCTCCTGTTTACTTCATTGCCATCATCACAGTCAGGTGTGTAGAAATATTTAAATACTGAAGACTGTTTGTAATGTAATACTCAATATTGGTTGATTTAATTAAATGTACCATTTTACCTTGCATAGAACGGCATGCCGTTATAAGCGAATTTTACCAGAATCCACTACAATTCCAGCTGGTACTTGTAACGGCATTATAGGGTGAGGTGCCGTTATAGAGCGAGGTACGGTAGTCACAGTAATACGAGGCCTATCTTTGATATTAATATTGCGGTAATGGAGGAGACACGTGTTAAACTAACGCATTGATGACAGATGGAACAGCTACTTGCGAAGAACCATTAGTAGATGACGAACCATCAGGTTTGACAGATCAAGACAGTGATGATGATGAGAAACACGAAGAAGTAGAAACTGATTAGTGCTTACCGGTAATCTCTATGCATGGCATGTTCTTGAAGACTTAGTAGCAGTTAGTAGTACCACTTAAGAAAGATGTTAGATTTTGTTGGATGCGCAAATTGAGGCACTGGTAAAATTCCCTCATTTACAACGGCATGCCGTTGTACCTCGAGGTATAAGGGCACCCTGGTAAAATTTGTTCCATAGCAGCATGCCATTCTATGCGAGGTAATACGGTATATTGATACTCAGAGACAAGCTGGACCATCAGACTGTGGTCTGTTTGCAGTGGCAAATGCCAGAGCTCTGTGTTTCGGCGAACAACCAGAAGCTCTGATGTTTGATCAACTTTGATGCAAAAACATTTATTAACTGGACTAGAAACTGGCAATCTCCAATCTTTTCCAACAATGAAAAAGAGATGAAGAAGAAGAGGGAAGAGTCACATACGAATGTCAAATTGAAGTGCATTGCACTTGTCGGATGCCAGAGACAATGTCGTCTACTATGATTCAACGCGAAGAAATGCAAGAACTGGTTTCATTTGGGTACTTGTGTAAAGGCAGAACTAGACAAAAAGCAGTGGCTATGTCAGTTGTGTGTCTAGGTAATTTTTAAGTTTTTCAGATAATTGGAAGAGAATTTAATTGTTTTTCCTGAAATAGCTTTATTTAATTAATAGTCTAAATTCAAGTAGCAATGCCAGAATTCATTGGAAACACAGCACTAGGTGTGTTTACCTACAGTGTATGTAGTACAGTACACTTATCGCTACTATTAGTTGTGTGCTACGTGCGTGCGTGCGTGTGTGGAGGACAACTATATTTACTGGTGTATTAGCGGGGGCACACAAAACACTAGGGATATGTGTGTAGGAAACTTGTAACCCGGGGAAACACATATCACTGTCATTGTTTGTCGTCCATCCAGTGGTATGTGTGCTGGGAGGGGGGGGGGGGGGAGCTAGAGTAGTAATGCAAAAAGTGGCTAAGAGAATGTCAAATGAGATGGTACAGACTATTACATGTACTGAAAGTCTTTTTTCAATTGATATTATGACTGCTGTATCAGATTGTGGAGGTGAGATAGAAGAAATGGCTTCTAGTATGAAGAATGATCTCCAGAGTAATAAATGAGGAACTGAGTGGTATGCAACAGAGGTTTCATAATCTGAAACATACAGTGGAAAATGAGAACAAGTCCAGATATTGAGAAACGAACAACCACGCCAAGGATGAAGTGACTTCTAGGAGTGGAACAATTAGAGAAGATGAATTTTTTAAGATCAGAGTTATGCGGAAATAGTTAGAGTAGATCAAAATAGAAAAAGGCTGGTGACAATAGTAGGAAGTATCAAAGTGAGAAGAGTGGTCAATGAAAGTTGAATAGAATAGAGCTGGAAAATGGATGCTGGTTGACAGACTGAATTGGAGAAACATCAAAGCTGTTGTGGGTTCTTGTAAGAAAGTCAAGCTTGGAAGGTGCAGAACAGAAAAACGAGGCACATGGGACTTATATATTGGCAGCCTAAAAGAGGATGTTACAGCGAAAAATGTTATGGAGTACATAAATTAAGGGTGTGGATACCAAGATGTGGGACTTATGATCTTCTAAAATTCAGAGTACAAAAAGCGTCAGAGTTAGAGTTGCTCTGAGTATAAAGACAAAGTATTGGATGCTGGTTTTTGGCCACAATTTGTACAAGTCAGGTCCTGGGTAATAAGGCTGAAGTGGGCTAAAGAGTATCAAACTCAGAGGTAGGAACAAAAGGCGTATGATGATCAGTTTGAGTTAAAGGTTGGCAGTTTTAACTGTAAGGGGTTTCAATCCTCAGAGGATTGTATTCGAGAACTTTTCAATGAAGTGGATATTTTGAGGCTTCAAGAGACTTGGCTGACTGTATTAGAGTTGGATATGGTGTCTTCTGTAGCAGAAGATGTTGAATATGTTTCAGTTTCTCCTATGGAGGCAGCTAAGATACAAGTAGGACGACCATATGGTGGGGTGGCGCTGTTATGGCATAAATGTTATCAACATGTAATATTTCCAGTATGTACAGTGTCCGAGAGGATAGTTGCAGTCAAGAGTAGACAAGCATTGATTGGGCTCTGGTGATTCAGCAACATTGGATGCTTTCATTGCAGAAATTGGCTATATTGAAGGGTTGTTGGAGCTGGAAACTTATAGTGCTGTCATGGGTATGGGAGATTTTAACACAGATATACACTCTGCGGTGAAATGGTACTCAAGAAGGTTACAAGCCTTTTTTTCGAACTGGAATTTGATAGCTGTTGGCCTTGATGATTCGGTGTATTCAGGTCAGTCAACTTGGCATAGCTCTGACTTTCGTCTGGATATCTGAATTGATTATTTTTGCATCTCAAATTGCTTGAGGGGAGAAGTCAAGAGTTTTGAGATAAGGATGGAGAAAGTGTTACATCTGATCATTGGCCGATTGTATTGAATGCAAGTATTGGTATTCAGGCATTGCAAATTGATTCTCAATTTGTCTTGCCGAAACATTTGATGCTGCAGAGAGCAAGGGAAATGGATATTGTCAAATATCGCCAATATCTGGAAATAGAGCTGGATAACATTCCAATACCATGCAGTAGATGCAGAATCGTGTAACCATGTTCACGACTTACAACTATTCTATGATGCCTTGGTTGAGGCTATGCTGAAGTCTGCCAAAAAAAAAGATGTATTCCGCAAGGAAAGAGAACTGGAAGGAAGATTGGTTGGGATAGAGATTTGAAAAATTTGAAGAAAGGGGCAAGAGTAGAATACAGGTTATGGCGCACTGCTGGGAAGCCTCGTTCAGGTGATCTATTTGAATCGATATGTGTTGTACTGTGCAAGGAGGCAGTTTAAATGTAAACTGCATGAATAAGGTAAAAGAGTCACAGAGACATTTTCTGTGGGGTGCCCCAAAAAGACTTCCTTCTGATCAGGGGAGAGAGTTTGTTTCACAAGTCTGAATGGTATGTTGATTCTGTTTTTCACACTAATTAATTTTAAGTACCATAATTAATATACATTAGAAATATTTATGAAATGCTGTTTCTTTAATTACATCTTTAGATTATGGCAAGCTGTGCAGGCTTTCTTATGCATGCTCATTGTTTTGGGCATAGCATATGGATTGATGGAAGACTTGGTATTGGGTAGAAGGAATGTTATACAGAATTCTTTCACCTCATAACTACATTTTCTTGTTCATTAAGTTTGTCGTATGATGCAAAATATTTTGCATGTATTTTCAGGGCAATACAGAGTTGACTGTGTTGAAGAAGACTAAATATACTACACTGGCGATGAGGATGGCGGCGAACAACACATTCGGGTTGTTCGGAAGAATGGTAGCTACGACCCGTTGTCGTCATCTTGGGAAACGTACGATGAACGCCTGGAGCAGTTTCTAGTGGCAACAGGTAACAGCAAAGACGAGGCGCAGAAGAAGGCAGTCTTTCTGACGGTTATAGGAGAACACGCATACACGGTATTACGTGACCTCGTACACCCAAACAAACCTGCAGACAAAGAGTATGCGGAGCTCCTAGGCGCGCTGAAGAGACATTTCCAACCTCGACCCATGGTTATCACCGAACGCTTCAAGTTTCACAGAAGGAACCAGAAACAAAGAGAATCAGTCAGAGTTCATAACAGCTTTGAGGAGGTTGAGTAAACATTGTCAATTTCGCGCTTTTCGAGGAAGCATTGAGAGACTGCTTGGTGTGCGGACTACAAAAATGAGGCTATCCAAAGGAAACTGCTAGCGGAAGAGGACCTGTCTCTAGACAAAGCATTCATGATGGCTATCTCAATGGAGCTGGCAGCACAGCAAGCGGTGGATTTACGGAAAGCAGTAGAAACCAGACACGAGACATCACTAGACAAACAGACAAACACCATGAGAGTGACACAGAGATTGCCACAAAAGAGTCAGGGAGGTAAACAGACCAAACAGGGAACACAGAAATCACGTATCCAATCAGGGGATAACACATCCAGGAAACCGTGTTGGAGGTGTGGCAAACCCAACCACAATCAGGCAGTTTGTTATTTTCATTAAAAGGAGTGTTGGAAATGTCAAAAGAAAGGACACACAGCGAGTCAATGCAAAGGGAGTGCTGCCAATGCTCAGTATCTGAGTGATGAAGAGGATGGCAGCAATAGTGAGTTAGTGGGTCATGAACAGTCAATTCAATCCAGTTATAAAACGATATGCAAGATGCAGCCGTGGATGGTACCTGTTGAATTAAATGACAAGCAATTACAAATGGAGCTGGACACAGGGGCATCCCGTACGATTATTTCTCATCAGAAGTTCAAGGAACTATGGACCGAGAGTTTAGTGGGGAAATTGATTGTTAAACAACAGTTGTGTTTATCTAGAGGGGGAGGGATTTCATAGCGTGTTGTCATAGACCCGGATACTCCGGGACCTTGGGCTTTGGCGCGAGATGGTAACGTGTTATAGTGAGTAGTACTGTACTGAGCAGAAGACTAAATATACGACAAATAGTGTATACGTTTGACTAGAAATACTGATTTTGAAACCTTTACTTTTTGAAAATGCTATATAGTGTCTTTATCATCATCACTGCATTGCACTGCATTTTTAGAAGCATATGTAAGACCCAAACAAACGTTTACAACTGCTCTTGTTACAACTCCATCTAGTTTCTGTATGTTCTCCACCTGAAATTTTAAGTTTGACAGTCCATCGACTAACAACCTGTGTTGACTGACAAAGAAAAAAGCCTGTCAGAAATCCATGTGTTGTAAATATTATTTGTATACTCAACAACTACCTTCTAGACAGCAGAAAAGTGCTCAGCCAACTTGTGCGAGAATGCTTGCTACTGTTGTGGCCCAGAGATTGATAAATTCCTAGACATCCAGGTCCAGAAGACGGATATGGTCTTACAAGAGTCAATCCATGATATAAGATTCTAAACACAAAATTTGTTATCGACAATAAACTTCTGATTAACGCGGTATCTAAGACTACATTGACCACTAGGATATTTGTCGTATGTGTTGAACGCATGCAGCCAAACCGTGTAAAACCGTATATATATATATATATATATATATATATATATATATATATATATATATATATATATATTTATACCCACCGTAGCGTAGTGTAGAATTTGGTAGTTAGTTCTGTTTAAATGTAAAAGTAAAAATAAAATAAAAAAAAAAAAAAAAAAAAAAAAAATATATATATATATATATATATACTAGAATTCATGGCCCGTCCTTCGTACGGGCAAGATACTGTAGTGTAAAGGTAGGTCTGTGGACACGTCACGTGCAATCTTTGTTGCGAGGTCCCGGATATACTGAATGAATTCGAATCTTGCTCTTCGCGCTTGTTTCGATAGAAATCGACACACTCCCCGTGTAGCGCTTGCTGCAGAAAACGTGTAGGTTGGATTCGGTGCAAATGCGATCAGAATTTGGAGAGAAACGCAAGCGATAGAAGAGTAGGTTTCGTCGGCAAGAGATATTCGATTGCTCGAAGCTTTACGAAGGACGGCGAAGCATAGGGTCTACACGGGACTGGTGCGGGCGTGTGTTCGAATGAACTACAATGTGTAGCGTTAGCGTCGTCGAGAAATTTTACGCGTGGGTCGATCCCTCGAGAGGGGACCCGGTGCATTATTTTTTTTATTTTTTACGCAAACCTTCCTCTGTGCGTGCCGAGTGTGCGTGCTGATTTCGGTTGCGAATGGACAAAAGACGTGGCCGCCAAACGCGAACATGCACACACACACAGACAGACAGACAATTTGAGCTTTATATATTAGATATAACATATAGTTAACATATATTTAACAGACTAGTAGAGTCACCTTATTCTAGAACACCGTAAGAGCCAATGTCAAAAGCAACTAAAGCTAATTTTCTAAAATCAACTTTGCATTGTATTGCCAGAATCTGCATGACAATTGCTATATATACAGACTTGGACAAAATTATAGGGACACCCCGCTGTGGGTATGTAGTAACACAATAACTAGGTCACAATTACCAACTATCAATATTGTTAAGAACTTAATAGTTACCACGTGGATTGTTAGGTTTCTTGAGAATACTGTAGACCCTAAATTGCTTTCTTTACGTTTCGCATTGCGGAAAACGAGACCTAAAAGTGTATGACGTCATGACTGCGTAAGCGTCGTAAGCTAGACTCTCTCTGATTTTGTTAAGTGGCTTTTTAAAAAGCCGGTTTTAATAACGCGAAGGAAAATTGAAGCCCTTCACCAGTTCCTCAGTACCGAGTGTTCCCGCCTCTCGCCCTCCTGATTGCGTCCAAACGTCGCGGAACACTTTCTGCCAAGTTCTGAACTCGCGCAGCTGGAATCTGCTGCCACGCCTCTTGTACAGCATTCCAGAGCTCAGCTGCAGTTCTCTGTTCGCGACGGTTGGCAGCAGTTTTGAGTTCATGCCACAAGTTCTCGATTGGATTCGCATCAGGCGAGTTTGGCGGCCAATCCAACAGTGTGACGTCATGCTGGCGTAGCCACTGTCTTGTTGACCGAGACGTGTGGATTGGCGCGTTGTCCTGCTGGAAGACAAAGTCGTCTCCTATCAGTGCCGCTGCGTCTGTAAGAATGTGCCCCTCCAGAACCTGTTGGTACGCCGTGCTGTCCAAACGACCTTCCAGTTTCACCAGAGACCCCAAACCATCACACTAGCCGCGTGCTGGACCGTACGGTCACAACATTCAGGGAGAAATTCCTCACCTTTGCGACGCCAAACGTACAGAGCACCATCGTATCCTATGCTGACTTTTGACTCATCTGTAAAAAGAACAGATTTCCAGCCATCCAAAGTCCATTGTGTGTGAGTGGTTGCCCATCCCAGTCGCAAACGCCGATGGTTTTCTATTAGCAGTGGGGTTTTCTAGGCCTCCGAGCGTTTACTCTTGTCTCACTGAGACGACGGTGGACTGTTCTACTTGACACCTGCTTGCCGGTTTCATCAGCCAGCTGATACGAGAGCAGTCGTGATGTTGCTCTGCGGTTCTGCAGTGCCATTCTCTTCAGTCGATGATCTTCCCGGATTGTCGTTGCCTTCCCACGTCCAGGTCGTTTTTCATAATCGCTGCTGCCATGGGAAAGCCGTTGCAGGCACTGATGAACCGAATTCCTGGAGCGGCGGACAAAAGCTGCGATCTGACGCACAGAATGGCCAACTGAGTGAAGGGCTTCAATTTTCCCTCGCGTTTTTGGACTCAACTGTTTGCCTCGAGGCATCGCTGCAACTCGTGAAATATCGCACGGAACAAGACTCTGCAACTGCGTGCAGCTGAACGTTCAGGCTAACTTATCGCCTAAGTTTGGCGGTCTCAAGGGCAGCGGTTTTAGTGCAGCTGACATTTTGGCGGTAGCAGTTTGAGATTTTGCTACGGCAAACGTGGACCGGAAGTGGCATGTCAATGTTCTTTTGTTGCTATAACTTTTTTAGTTTTTGTCTTAGCAGGATTTTTTGTAAGTAATTAGTGTCGCGTGATTTTTGAATACGTTGAAGTTGTTTATTGATTAAAATGGCAAAACAATTCAAATTGTGATGACATGCGCGAAATCAATGCGCAAAAACAGATGATTCGCCTTTTTTCATAATGTTGATAAAAGGACCCACAAAATTGCTTTCACTCTCTACTACAGAGCATTCTTAGATTGTATGCCAAGAATGAGCATCCAAGAGCGATGAACGTGTACAAAGACAAGAAAAGTAGGAATGGCCGTCTTTTCTTCTTCAAAGCAAACTAGATGCGCAGTAGGTAGTAAGTACAGCTGCAGTCTTGAACTCAAGCTATGTTACATACTAACAATGGCGCAATCCATGAAGAAAGAAATTCGAAAAACATTTGGTTTTGCTAGAGAAAAATTCAGTGCCAAAGTTAGACTAGACACAAAATGCCAGGTGTCCCTATAATTTTGTCCAAGTCTGTATACTCAGCATGAGCAACATGCACAGTGTAAAGAGACTTCTTTTGTGGCACTTGCTGAGTTAGATGTAAAGCGTATGTAAAGGAGTTGGTGGTATGGCGTCAGAAAAGAAAGGTGGCCCCTTCGTGAATCGAACCCACGTCTCCCGCATCAGCCGCTAGGTATGCTAACTACTGCACCACGGACCACACCGGAAGACTCATCTGACTAAACCTCTGTAGAGGTGCGTACTCAAAAGCCGCTCACCGTACTAACGTGTGCAACAGAGTTACACACAGAGAAAGTAGCATTAGCCTCGCTACTGATATGTGTGATGTAACTGTAAATGGTACGCACGAAGTGTATGGTGTAAAGAGACAGATGGTAAATGTCATGCGTGTGACAGTCGTTATGTATATATATATATATATATATATATATATATATATATATATATATATATATATATATTACTACTACTACTAAATTGTGTAGACTAAATGCTATCGAACTATAGTATTTTGCGTTCAATTATCCTAATCGGGCAGAGTAATTCAATTATCCGACTCAGCAGTCAGGCATCAATTATCCGAGGTTCTGTCATAGAAGTACCAAATCTATAGTACTTCTGCCCCTGTATCACTCCGAGATGCCATAAAGGAAGAACTGACAAAGATATGACAGTGGAAAGAGTAATCACCCCAGTTAACGAGCCAACCGAGCGGGTTTCGTCCATAGTAGCAGTCATGAAGTAAAAATGGCAAAGTTAGAATGTGCATTGACCCAAGAGATCTGAACAAGGTGGTCATGAGAGAGCATTATCCGTTGCCCACACTGGAGAACGTATAGCTATAGAAACACGACTATCAAAGGCACGAGTCTTTTCAGTGCTAGATGCTAAGACTGGTTTCTGCACAGATTCAAGTTACCTCACCACTTTCAATACCCTTATTGGAAGATACAGATAAACTAGAATGCCGTTTGGCATCTGTTCAGCCCCTGAAATATGGCAAAGGAAATGAACAAAATCGTTGAAGGCTTATCGAGAGTGAAGGTTATAGCAGACGACTTCCTAGTTGTTGGTTTTGGAGACACTGATAAGGAGGCACTATTAAACCATAACAAAAATCTGAGAGCCTTTCTGGACAGAGCATGATGAATAAACCTAAAGTTGGCACCTGAGCATGCCAAACTTCGACTGATAAAGGTCACGTTTAGCTAGGGATCACAGAGTTACACCGATCTTCAAGCAGATCCAGAGAAAGTAAAGGCAGTTCTTCAAATGCTAACCGACCGACGTAAAAGCTCTGAAAGGAGCGTTATGAATAACAAAATAATCGGAATTACTTGTCAAAGTTCTTGCCAAAGTTGTCAGAGATTTGCAGCGTACTGAGACAGTTAGACCACAAAGATGTCGGATGGCACTGGAAAGACCAGCACGAGAGAGCATGGCAGGAGGTGAAGAGACTGGTTGCTACCATCCCTGTGCTATGACCCACAGAAGGAACCTACCATACAACGCGACGCGCATCGCAAGATGGGTTGCAATGGGAGCTATACTCTCATGCAGGAAGGGCGTCCCATCTGTTTGGTATCTAGAGCTCTATTGGCAATAGAAAAAACTACGCTCAGATAGAGAAAGAAGTATTAGTCATCGCATTTACGTGTGAGCGATTCGATCAATACGTGTATGCCCGAATTAACCGTCAATGTGGAGTCTAATTACGAGCCATTAGAAGCCACTAGCAGAAAAGAACATGACATACCAAGGAGACGACAACAGATGGTACTCCGTTTGCAGAGATACGACTTACATATACGATAAACAAGAGGCGGTGAGCTCTACATAGCAGATACGTACTTAACTATCCAGAGCGTAACTGAATGAAGTAGAACAAGCACCGGAACGAAGCGAGTTTTGCAAGAAACTGGAGCAGATCAACATGACTGAGGATTGGAGCAACCGAGAGACGAGCCAGATAAGACTAGACGAGCCACTAGCCAAGACGAAGAAGTACAACTGGTCGGCAGACTGATAGCTGCAGGGTGGTCTTCCACCAAACACAACGTTCCGGCAGTGGCACACCCGTACTTCAGTTGTAAGACGAGTTGGCAGTGCAATATGGTGTTGTGTTTAAGGGTGATCGAGTTGTGATACCGATAACATTGAGAAGTCAAATGAGACACGTACTCTTCACATTTGGGAATTAAAAAATGTTTAAGGAGGGGTAGAGAAGCCGTGTATTGGCATGGAATGGTGAAAAACTTTATTTCATCGTGCAGCATCAATTCACTGTTACCAGCTAAAGCAGAGCCCCGGCCGAACCATCTTAGCCTCATGAGATTCGAAACTGGCTATGGGACAAGGTGGGAGTTGATCTGTTTAAACCGGACAGTACAACATATTATGTCATAACTGTGGATTACTAGGCATGGGATTCGGGACGTTGTGGTCAGCGGTAATAGACCTCAATTTAGCAGTCATGCAGGAGTTCAGGGAATTCGCAAAGAAATGGAGTTTACAGACGTGATGTCCTAGACACCCCAGTTTAATGGGAAGGTTGAAAATGCGGTAAATATGTAAGACCATCATGAAGAAAGCAGTTAAAGCGAAATCGGATGTATATCTAGCGTTACTTGATATGGAATACACCATGTGAGAAGTTGGGGTCTTCTCCATCACTGCGACCGCTAGGAAGACGTACTCGAACCAAGCTTCCTATGGTAAGCAAGTTGCTACATCTTGAAGTACTGCCTACTGCGGATATTGCAACTAATATTGAAAAGAGGAAGGAAGTCCAAGCGTCACAGTACAATAAGAAGCAAAGTACCTATATACCCAACAGAACTGGGGACAACAATTCGAATAAAGAGACCTAACGAACAAGAATGGTCACCAGCTATCTGCATAATACCAATAGCTCCGAGGCTCTATTTGGTGGAATTTGGAGGAACGAAGTATCGAAGAAACCGCAGGCAACTGAGGATGACAGGGGAGATAGAAACCAGGTATATACATGTATATACCGCTTCAACAGCAGAATCTAGATGAAAACGAGTTACGCCAACCGGGACCAGAACAACACTCCGATGATGCATCTCCGGATACAGCCAGAAGAGGTTATGAACCGATTGAGACAATACCAACAGTACCAATCACCAATCACGCAACCACCCATACTGCATGGTACCGCAGCAACACCAAAGCAAGCCGTGCATACAACACGGAGTGGTAGGCAAATCCGAACTACAACACGTTTTAGCGACTATGACTTGATCTAGTAGAATTGATCATTATTGACATGAGTAGAATTTTGTTTTGCTTTTAAAAGAGGATGTCGCGTGACTGTGATACGTGTTTTTATTAACGAGTTGAGTGTAGTGTACCTAAGATAGTATATAACTCTAACTCCGTGAGTCTTTGATGATGATGATGATGATTATGATGATGATGATGATGATGATGATGATGATGATGATGACGATGATGATGATGATGATGATGATGATGATGATGATGATGATGATGACGATGATGATGATGATGATGATGATGATGATGATGATGATGATGATGACGATGATGATGATGACGATGATGATGATGATGATGATGATGATGATGACGATGATGATGATGATGATGATGATGATGATGATGATGATGATGATGATGATGATGACGACGATGATGATGATGAAGCTTTATTTATCCACGGAATAACCTTCAACTACTAGAATCGGTTTTCCAGGCACCGTATGTAGGCGCGTAATCAGTAGTGTCTCAGTCATAACGTCGTGACACGTTACAGACAGTTCTCCTTTAGAATTATCAGTTATCGTATGAGCATGTAATTCCCCGAGAAGTGGCACGCAGCTACTTCCAAGATAACTAGAAGCGGAATAACAATGATATCTAAGATTAACCTATACGATATACGTGATTTGTGTCATGCAAGGCGATTGGTTGGTTTGAATTACCGTTCATTTGGAAGTTCAAAGTATACGTAAATCTTACTTCTACTTACTTAATTGGCGTTGACCTGTTCACCAGTTAGAGTCACTGTAAATGTTTTCTCAGTAACCGTTTACTGTAACTAAAATAAGAAGCACTAAAAGTGATAAACCTTAGCATCAGATCGAGTATTGTCTACATTCCATTGTGTATGTAGGCCACGCTCCTTGCACTTTGTTTGTGAAGCGCAATTACAACTGACATAACTCAATCTAAACTTAAAGGGTATACTCTTCTAACTAGCGTGTTGGAACAACTTACACGCACTCAAACCCAGAACTGTTCTCTAATCCCGGTATGTCCTAACTTGTCCATGCACATTACTACATCCTTCCCCTAAGACAAACAAAAAAATGAAAAAGAAAATCTACAAGTCTATTCTTTTCGGGAACTACCTAATTACGCTCGAACGTCTTGGTCCTCCTGCTTGGTTGTCCGTGTTACTGCTTTTAGGATGTTCATTTGACTGTATATCTGGTGGACAATTAGCGTTGTCCAGCCCTGGCACTTCTGTTGGGTGCACTGCAGCGTCCTCTGTGCTTTAATTATTGTGATTGTTTGGGTAGGCGTCTCTAATAGTGGCCTATGGTTTGCTGTACGTCTATTTGTCAGCTGTCTGGTTACACACACACACACACATACATACATACATACATACATACATACATACATACATACATACATACATACATACATACATACATACATACATACATACATACATGATGATGGCATGTCCACTGATAACAGTGATGACTCTCTTTAGTGTCCTCTGTGTCTCTGGTGGGATTTAACACTTGCTTTTGAACGGCATTCCTTTCCACAAGATTGGCAAACAAATGACTTGTTGGTAGGAACAATTTGTTCTTTCCGTTTCTGACGTTGAGCTTGAAGATGTCTAATACGATTTTCTTCAAACTGTTGGAGTGATGAATGTCAGAGAGATATACAGTTTGTTCTTTCACTGGATAGTTTCTCAAAATGCAGGAAGTCAATCCCACAAGATTTCATATTAGCCTTGATAGAATCTTTATAACGTAATTTAGGACCACCTTGATGACGATGGCCCTGTTCCAGTTGACCAAAAAGGAGTTGTTTGGGAATTCTATCATTAGGCATTCGAGACATGTGACCAGCCCAGCGAAATTGGCATTTCATAACAAAAGATTCAATGCCACTGATGTTACAACGAGATAACACTTCTGTGTTGGGTATATAGTCAGTCCACTGGATTCCACATATGCGGCGAAGACATCGCAGATGAAAACTCTCCAAACTTTTGAGGTTACGACGAAGAAGGGTCCATGACTCGCATCCGTACAATAGAACTGATAAGACTACTGCTTTGTAAACTGCAACCTTCGTGGTCAGTTTGATTTCATGCCTTTGCCAGAGTCTGTTGTACAATTTACCAAAAGCAGCACTGGCCTTTGATATCCTATGAGAGACATCTGCATCAACAGTTGCATTATTCGAAAGGAAACTACTCAAATACTTGAAATTGCTGACATAAGACAATGGGTGATTACCAATCATAATACATACATACATACATACATACATACATACATATATACATGATGGTATGTCCACTGATTTCAGTGATGACTCTTTAATGTTTCTTGTGTCGCATGTGAGACATGAGTCCTGCTTTTGAGCGACACACTAAGTCACATGTCAGACAACGAAAAGAAGGACTGACATGTGATGATTGTAGTTGTTGCAGATGTTGTTGCTGTTGAACTTGTTGAAGGTGGAGTCGCTGCTGGTCTTTGCGACACTGTCTCTTAGCTCTAGCAGCTTTCAGACGACTTTCCTCAAAACTTTGAATGCATTTATGACAACGGTTCCTCCACAGTGCCCTACATATATACATACATACATACATACATACATACACATATACATATGTCTAAGCGTATGGCAAAGTAGTTCTTCCATCTGCGTGTCTGCTGTTCATGTCGCCGGTGACTCGATCGCGTTCTGAATAGTGGACACGGAGGTGATCTTGATGTCTACGTATCACTTGGCTGTCCATCTTCCAATTGCACTCTGCATGGGCTGGTACGCTCTTGGATGGTACTTGATAGTCATGCGGGTCCATTCTCAAAATTCCGTGTGAACACAGGCTGGCCTTCGTTGAGAATTTTCTCTTTGCTGTGTCTATCACGGATTTCTTCTTAAACCCACTGCTTGTATTGCACCCTTCCAGCCAAATCAGGATGCAACAAATCCAACTTAGATCACAGTTTGCGCACGAACAGCAACTCAGCTGGTGATGTTCTCGTCGTTACTTGTGGGGTAGCTCTATCCGTGAACAAGACTCGTGCAATTTTGACATCTAAGGTTTCACTATCATGACTCATTTTTTATTCCCGTTGTGAAAATCTGAACTGCCCGTTTCGCTGATTCATTTGATGAAGGGTGATACGAAGTCGTCAGCAAATGGGCACTTAATTCCGTTAGCGTCAACATGATGTCTGAATCCACTGCCTGTAACACACAGATCCATTCTCCGTCACTATCGTTTCAGAAAGTCCATGTGTGCAAACAATTTTCGCAGTTTTCGGTGGTCGCTTGAGCCGTAATGGAAGGAATGGGCAACACTTCCAGCCATTTAGAATGAGCATCAATGAGTAGCAAAAACATATTCAGAAATGGCCCAGCAAAATCCAGTAGAGCCTTGCCACGGTCGTTCTGACCATTTCCATGGGTGCAGAGGGGCTCCAGGAGGCGGTTTCTGGTCTTGCCAACTAATGCACTCTTTCAGCTTCTGTTCCACTTCCCCATCCAGTCCAGAGCACCAAACATAGCTACGACTAAGGGCCTTCGTCCTGGAAATCCTTGCGTTTGTTTCATGGAGTTCTTCGACAATGGCGAGTCTAGCAACAGAGGAAATAATTACCCTTGATCTCCATGCACAACAAACACCCTTCTGTGAAAATAAGTTCCATCTTCCTCCGAACGTACGGTTGCAAATTAAGATCATCCACTGTTGCTGGCCACCCGTGCCAGACAAAGTTTCGGACCTTGGCCCAAACTGTGTCTCCTCCTGTCCACTGCGACATCTGTCGTGCCTTGACTGGAGTCTGTTCAATACAGTCAGGGTCAACACATCTCCTCTGGAAGCTCAGACTCTTGTACCTCCTCCTGAATTGGCAGTCGGATAAGAGCATCAGCATTAATTTTCCATTTGCAGATCCCAAACAATACTTTAAAGCATAGTCATAAGCTGACAAAAACAAACTCCATCGTAGTATGCGATATGCAAGCATTGATGGTGCCTGTTGAAGTGGCCCCAATAGTCTAACCAATGGTTTTTGGTCATTTATAAACCATAGCCTATAAAAGTACCGATGAAACTTCTTGAATGCAAAAATTATAGCAACGTTCTCTTTCTTTAATTAACTGTGAATAGGCCTTGCTCTGCTTGTGACAGCGTGCTTGAGACATACCAAATTGGTTTCTCTGAACTGTTTGTTAGTCGATGGCATAGTACAGCACTCAGTCCACATGGTGATGCATCACAACACAACTCGATCTATTTTGTTGGATCATATGGACTAAAACTTCCTTCCACTCCTGCCATCGCTCTAAGTCTGTATGCGAAATCCTCTTCGGGATTCCATTTCCACTGAGTATTTCTCTTTAACAATTTGTGTAATGGTGCAAGACGACTGGACAAATTTGGTAGGAACTATCCATAACATGTAAGCAACCCTAGGTATGACTTCAATCGACTTACATTCTGCTGTCTTGGTGCTTCCTGAATAGCCTTGATTTTGTCATTAGTCGGCCCTCTCAGTCAATCTTATGGCCGAGGTACGGTACAGATTCTTGCATAAACGGACATTTGTTTAGTTTCAATCGAAACCCAGCTTGATTCAGACGTTCAGCAGTTCCTCCATATTTTCAACATGGGTCTTATAGGTAACACCAGTTTTCAATGTGTCATCTAGATACAAAATCACATGCGGCAAGTTTTGCATCAGGTCGTCCATCATCCTCTGAAACAATGCGGGTGCCGATACAACTCCAAAAGGGAGTCTGTTGTACCGGAAAAGACCACGGTGAGTATTTATTCTGATATATTCCTTAGCATCCTTGTCAAGTAATACTTGCTGGTACGCCTGACTCAAATCCAGCTTGACAAAATGCTGGCCGCCCGACAGCGAATTAAAAGGTCATCAACAGGGGACTGGGTACTGGCCACGTTCAAGTACCTGATTGACCGTGATGCACTAGTCTAGACCTCAACAAATCCGCACAGATCCATCTCCCTTTAAAACAGGTACAATGTCGGCAGCCCACGTACCGTGCAAACTGGACAGGCTCTATTGTTCCCAATTATGGGAGGCGGTCTAATTCCTCATCAGCTGTTCCTCGTTGCATATGAAACAGGCCATGCTTTGAAAAATCAAAGTGTAGCATTCGAGGGGATTCGTAACTTTGGTCTAACCTCTTCAAGTTTGCCTACTAGTCCCTCTTGAAAAACCTGGTCTCTAGCTGTGGCTTGCAATTGGACATAAAATATTTGTTTCCAGTCCATTGCCAAATGCTTATATATATACATACATACATACACTTACTCTTTCGTTATTTCCTTTTTGACGAAAAGGGCTTGAAAATTGAACAGCGTTGTAGTGCAGAAAAAACTTCAAACGTCCCGGTAAATTGTATTATCCTGAAATTTTAGAAGGACGTCTTGCCTTTATCAGTGAGGAATGCATTACAGCCTAGTCATACATGCCATTTGAAATCCTGGATCAACTGCAGAGGCTGGAGTTGAAAAGAAGGATATGAAACAAGGTGACGAAGTCCTCAAATCTGGTTGCTCATTTATACCACTAGACTAGTAGGTTTTGAAATTCTTGGTTATTGAGCGAAATCTATATATGGTTTAGAAACACTGAAAACAATAGCATCTCGTTCAGCTACTGTTCATAATACAACTCTTAGCATAGCTGTTAATAATTTAATTACACGAGCAAATATCAGTAAGACTATGGCAGTACAACGCCAGGCTTATTTTGGACAGATTTTTGTTAAATGCTTTGTGCTGTTGGACACTTAGAGTAATATATATTGATAATATATTTATATACCGTATATGCTCGACCTAGATGACCACGTTTCCCACAACGTTTGCACTCGTAGTCTTTGAATCTACATTTGGACGGCAAATGAAATCCGGTGCATCGATAACATCCGAGCTTTGATATTTCGTTCCATCAGTCGTTTGTTACTGAACCACTCGGTGCATCAAACCACCATGTTGACCAGTAGGTGGGGTTTCACTACATTTGGTTTTCGCTAACATTCCTGGTGCATTCTTTTCAGCCGTTTTCATGGCTTGCGTCTTCTTCACGGCAGCTGCCAGTGTCAAATTATCGCTCTCGTGGCCTTCTCAATCTGGGGATGGTTTACCCCGCATACCAATCGGTCTCGCAACATCTCAGACAACTAACGACTGCTGGTAGTTGCAATGTTCTGCCAACTCTCCCAACGCGGCCACAAACTTGGCGGTCGACTCGTTTGGTTGTCTGCTCCGGCTGTTGAATCAAATCCGTTGCAATATAGTACCGATGTTTAGAGTTTTGATCGTCGGACATCAGTCTTACAATCGCATCGTAGGTGGTAGCGTGCACAGAGTCTGTGCACGTGTGGACTAGTTGGTACGTCTTGGGCCCTCAGACACTTAGTAGAATTGCCTCCTTCCTTTGAGGATCACTAGTACCGTAATCAGAGGGTACTCTGGTCTAACTAGCTAGCGCGTTTGAACAACTTACACATCGCACTTAAAACTACCCTGAACTGTTCCCGAATCCCCGTCTACGTCAGGGCCTGTTTAATCAGGGTTGCTGCAAACCACGTGACATGGTACAGATAGATTTAGCACCTTACTACTGTAGCACTAAATTAGAGATTTGTTAGCAATTGGTTTGAATTGGCTTGAACTAGAGCAAAAGGTCCCATGGTGCTAATGGCAGCAGACGCGCAAACTGAATAAGTTATTAACTATAATTACATAATTATATGGCAACAGAATTAGCAGCAACATCTCGACGTACAGTGGTTTGAAGGGACCTATATGCCATGTTATTGCTCTAGTTGTAACAATCTACAAAATTCAAGGAAATGTTTTACTGACCTGAAACTTGGTCTATATAGAGTCCTGGATCTAATCTCGGTCATTTCCTAATCTCGGTCACTCGTTCTCTGCCGAATAGCTGCAGCCAGAACTAGCTGCTACGCCAGCGTCATAGTCCTACTGGATAGCAACTAGGTAGAGCGGGTCACGTCAGTATCCGTCGTTACGTTGCTGCTGTAGAACTTGAAAACTGATCGCACCTATTCTCGGTCACAGAGTATCATATCTCGGTCAGTGCTTGCCATCTCGTTTCTACAACTCCGTTTGAGACGCAAGTCATCTCTGTCGATAGGCTCCTTATATGACTTCCTTTCGTCAAATTGCTGGTTTGTCTTGTCAACCTCTATTCTCGCAGACAACGAAGAAGATGGATGACTCACGGGACATAATCTCGATCACCTGATCTCGAGTGATTTTCTCTCTTCAGACGCAGATCTGAGGCGTTCTTTTGGCTAATGTTATAGTCATCACCGCTGGCTACTATACCTACGGGGTGATGTTAGTGCTCATTGTACTGTTGTTACGGCAAAACGTGAAAAAATGCGAGAGACAAATACTCGGACATCCGGGATCACATCTCGGTCAGTCGCTTTCATCGCGTTTCTATAAGACGAATTGAGACGTTAGTCATGTCTGTTGAAAGGTTCGCTTTGGATGTTTATGCCACTGAATAGCCGGTTTTGTCTCTTCAGTTTTTCTGTTGCAGGACGGTGGGAAAGGTGATCGACCTACGGGACCTAATCTCGGTCACAGTATGAGCGCACTTCTTGGGTTCTACAGCTTTCAGGTAAGTGGTCTTACCTTCATTGGGCATTGTACATACGGTCACAGTCGACTAAGGCTGACTGAAAGTGTTTTGTAGTGAATTTGTAGAACTATAGCAGATTCTAGTAACCAGACTGTTAGTCGTCCTGTCTAAACTATGTTTTTGAATAATAATTAAGATAACCTTTATTTAGTACATGTGGTTTAGTGCTAATTAGCAAATTTTGTGAGTGATAGATTGATCATATGGAGATAAACATTGAATCCATTCTGGCACAAGTTGAATGTCACAAGAGTATGCCAGGACTCTGCATACTTGTAAACTGTGTACGTACTACGATCTTGTTGATTGTAAGATTTTAGCTACATCACTTATTATCAACAACATGCACTGCTTAGCTAATTGGCTAATTCTATACACAGAAGGTTCGTTGCATATCTCCACTGGACTAATTATCATAACTGTTTCAGATTGAGAACTGTGTCATGAGAAAGATTGTTTTCTCTTTGGCAATATGTCACAATTTTCATAAGTTCTCAGCTTAGCACTCCTAGGGATAAACGTAAAAAGCACTTTGTGTGCAATTCTACTTGTTAAAATCATCAATCATCCCATCCAAGATAAAGAATCATTATATCTGCCAGTCAAGAATGTAAAAACAGGTAGGAAAACTCTCTGGTTAACTGCCAACAAAATGTGAAAATTCAGAGTCATCACGTTGCAAGTTTGAAGTGCTAAAAATAGTAAGTTAAACACACACATTCGTGACAATATAGCTCTAGAACAACAGTAGACTAAAAATCACACAATACAACCTACTCAGGAACCCGTCTTTCTCAAAGTCGCGTGACCGAGATTATGTCCCGTACGCCATCACCTTTCTCACCGCCCTGCAACAGTAAAAACTGAAGAGACAAAACCGGCTATTCAGTGACATAAACATCCAAAGCGAACCTTTCAACAGACATGACTAACGTCTCAATTCGTCTTGTAGAAACGCGATGAAAGCAACTGACCGAGATTTGTCTCTCACACTTCACGTTCTGTCGTAACAACAGTACGATGAGCACTAACATCACCCCGTAGGTACAGTAGCCAGCGGTGATGACTGTAACATCAGACAAAAGAACGCCTCAGATCTACGTCTGAAGAGAGAAAATCACTCGAGATCAGGTGATCGAGATTATGTCCCGTGAGTCATCAGTCTTCTTCGTTGTCTGCGAGAGTAGAGGATGACAAGACAAAACCAACAATTTGGTGAAAGGAAGTCATATAAGGAGCCTATCGACAGAGATGACTTGCGTCTCAAACGGAGTTGTAGAAACGAGATGACCGAGATATGATACTCTGTGACCGAGAATAGGTGAGATCAGTTTTCAAGTTCTACAGCAGCAACGTTACGACGGATGCTGACGTGACTCGCTCTACCTAGTTGCTATCCAGTAGGACTATGACGCTGGCGTAGCAGCTAGGTCTGGCTGCAGCTATTACTTTGGCAGAGAACGAGTGACCGAGATTAGGAAATGTCCGAGATCAGATCCGGGACTCTAGTTTAGTCAGACAATCATTGCCATATGATGAATGGTCAACTTCATTTTTCTGCAACCACCACGTTTCCTTGGCAAAGTAAAAAAGACCATTCTGCGTTAATTGACAACTCTAATTTAGGGAAATTGTAGAAACGCAAAAGACCGCGATAGCTATAGCCAGTCGGATAGCTTTCGAGAGTACGCTAGAAATGCCAAAAACCTGGCGAAAACGCCCCAAATCGTAGAAAAGGGGTCCTTTGTTACTTCTGCGCCAAAGACAATAAACTATATACCTGGCTTTTAGACAGGAAGGGCCCATCAGAGGGACCAACGATGCCGTGAACATTCATTAGCGTTAGTGTTTAGGGTTAGAGTTATGGTTATGTGTAACTACTGTTACGTGTACAAACAAACTATGCGTACAAATTATGTGTACAATACAATACTAATGCCGAAATCGTTCAAGAGTATAAAATGGCAAACTTTGGATTCTAGATTTGGTGCTGTTTTCTGACGTTTTAATTATTGATGCTTAAAGTTCAAGGATTAATACATTTTTAAAATAAAAAGAATTTTCAGCCACATAGTAGTATGTAACTTAGCCTATTAATTAACCGTATTTGCCTCCTCAATCTGGATTCAAGCCATGTACATACCTCCTAGACAGATCATCATCTTCTGCTCCCCAGCCAAAGTATACATTAGCCATGCCGTTGATTGTTTCATACTGTCTCACAGTGAATACAACAACTCCACCAGAGTATGAATTATAAGGTACGGTGTAACCGAATTGTTCAGCTGTGTACACAAATAAGTTACTAATGATTTCTCAATTAAGGCAAGTAAATGTATAAATGTGGATACCACAAGTAGCCAAGTGTTTTGGATTGTTTGTTGGGTACTTGTATGGATTTCCATTGTGCATTGGCAACATATCAACGTCGTGGAAACACATATAGTCATATTTTTCTTTTACAGCCAGTTTAAATCCAATGTTGCTACAAACAAACATCAAGTGTCAAGACTTTATACATAGATACTACTAGTAGTGCTTACACTACCAGAGTTTTGCTCTGTTAAATAGGCCAAGCCGACTTTGCTCAATGACGAAGATATGGAAAGTCAAACCCTGCTTGGCTAGATATGAAACCATATGCTGCATGCAACACAAACCGAAACGGTAAGTTTACACCAAGAATACATCACCATACATGTAAGTTTTATGATTATTGCAATGCTGTTATTGCTATTAGCAACTGCAATGGAACCCATACACAAGCAATGTATATATATATATATATATATATATATATATATATATATATATATATATATATATATATATATACATAGGAATTAAGTTAATGTAATTGTTAAGTAAATAGATGTTAATGTAATTTAATTAAAATATTTAATATGTAATTTAATTAAGGTGCTTAATATCGAAATACTAATTAGGTAGCGTACTTTAGCTTTATCTTTTTACTGTATTTAGAAATACTTCCAATAATGCGCAGAACATGCACACTAAATGCTGACCTTTACTTGGCAATTATATTACTAGATATCTGCTGTGCCTTTAT
This sequence comes from Corticium candelabrum, assembly GCF_963422355.1. Classification (NCBI taxonomy): domain Eukaryota; kingdom Metazoa; phylum Porifera; class Homoscleromorpha; order Homosclerophorida; family Plakinidae; genus Corticium; species Corticium candelabrum. Next base: position 7,074,947 of record NC_085099.1, read on the forward strand.
CCTTAAGTATGCCTATTTTGTGTTTTAACTAATTAAGTAGTAACTAAATAACTCCAAAAACAAAATAAAATTATTGTTAATTATTGAATTAATTTACACGTTTTACGATTACATTTCCAATGTAATTAGTTGCGGTTTACATTCAACAAGTTTCTAGAAAATGGGCATGGCAGCAACAGTTCTGACTGACACGTTACTGACATCAACAAACCGCCTTAGATGAGTTTCCCTATCTCGAAACGGTACTATAACAGCCAGCCGATGGCGCTCTGTATCGAATTCTCGTCGATATCTCAACAACAGTCGTCTTTCTGAAACCGTCGTTTGTGTTGTTCTTTCTCTTGATAGAATAAACCACCCAGCCAGCACAATAGCACAAAACGATACAAAAATGCAACTGCGACGCGCGTAAGCCATTCAAACAACTTGGAAGGGCCAAGCCGATTATATTTTGCACGTGATCACGCGTGATCGGCGGTCAGAGAGAACTTCCTATGATGAGTTGAACGGCTTATTTAAAACTACATTGTCGACTAAGAATTTCATTGCAATGAAATCAGTCGCCTAAAATTTAGTACTAGTGCTCGTGCGCACGCAATGACGCATCACGTACACACGTGCCTCGAGCAGCTGTTCTCTGCTGTACCAGCTGTTCATGGTACTAGATAATCTAGTCGAGACTCGTGAAAACTTCCAAGCTTGCTCTGCATATTATACAATTGTATCTAGAGTTGCCGTTCTGCTGCATGCAGGTATATACATGTATATCTAGATATATATTTATGACTGCTCCATATAAGTAGTCTAGAGACTACCGGTTCTAGATCCGGACCACCTCTGTAAAATAGGATTATCGGAAGCTAATACTGCTTGGACGAGGTGGTCTGAGTGTATGTTGCTGTCAATCCTAATCCACTTTCTTCCGTCCGTGAGTCTAAAATAAATTATGGTATGTATTACATTTGTCTGTCTTCCGTTGTCGAGGGCACGCACCCCACTCGACGCCCGAGACGCATGAATACATGGAGAGAGCATAGTGAAATTGCGTCCTAGTAGAGAAATAGCACCTATTGTACATAGCCACAGAAATGTGTTGCTGCATGAAGCAAGGGAATACATCTTGGAAATCTTTCGATGAGATCCACAGTGGTACTCGTCTCTGCCGGGTTTCTGTTGGGATTCTTTGGTCGTGTTGCACGGTGTCGCCGCTTTTCTTTGCTGTTGGTATCGTCGTTGTGGCCGCTATAGATGTGTTGTGGCTTTGCCGGTATGTCTCTTATTGTCGTCGTTAGCGTTGCCGATGTAGACCCGCGTGGTGTTGTCGGTATGTCTCTGCTGTTGGTTGGGAAAAAGATTCGACCACTAACTGACACTCCGAGTAGACAAATGTGACAATGGCGATGCTCAAGCGGTACGTTATCACAGGTCGACTCTTGCCGAATTTCCTGTGCGTATACACAGGAAGTTCTAGGAGTCTATTTTTTAGGTCGTCGAATGCATCCCAATGGAAGAGATTTCATTACAGATCAGTATATCCTTTCTCCTAATAAAGTCATGGCCATGGCTGTCACTTGCGGTCAAACCTTTATGGTGCACCTGGCTCGACTACTCGACACAACTCACGTCCAAGAGGTTATATATGAACATAGCTGCATACGGAGGTCATCCGCGCGTCGTGCGATTGTGTCACATCTTTATGACAAAGTCGATCTCGACGAAGTCATACTATGGGCTGCAAGTGGCGGTCAAGAAATCGTCATACGCCTGTGTCGCGATTGGGGTGTCACCAATTCGATCGACCTATGGCCTATAGGCAGCAGACGGTGGCCATGATAGTAGAGTACGACTATGTCACGAATGGAAAATCACTGCCGTCGACAAGATTATATGATGTGTGCTGCAAGCAAGAGTCACGAATCTATAGTTCGTCTAGCTGTGTCGCGATTGGGGCGCCTGCGAGAGTGGCCGGGCTGTGGTTTGCCGCACAAGAAGATCATGAATCTATCGTGCGACTACTTCGAGATTTGAGAGCCGACGACGTCGACCTGGCTATGTATATGGCGGTGTGTGCTGCATGTAAAGACTAGACTTCAACATTACCATGGCTCATGCCAGTTTCGGTCACATTAAGATCGTGATTCTATGCCCTGGATGGGAAGCCACCGACCTCGAATGGGCCATGACATGTACCAAAGAAGGGAATCACGAAGACGTCGTGCAAAATTGTGTTACACCGGGTACCTGGGCCGCTATCGATTCAGATTTAGCCGTCTTCGCCCACATCATCGCCATCAATCCTATAGAAAGGATATTTTTAATGTGTTTTGCTTCAGGAGATGCCTTTCCTGGCATACACCAAGGTTTGTCGTATGACTCGTCTTCTCGGGATTATAGTCCTCGAAACCGGGGACACCAAGTGTTGGCGTGTACACCTCACCTCGTCTTTGGGTTTATACGTTATTTCCTCTACATGCATACGATGTCTCAGAACACGCAATGCCGAGTCGAGAGCCTCATCACCAATTCTATCATGCTCGTGTAGTTGCAAGAGGTATTTGAGGATCTCCGATGCCAATACGCGCAAAGCTTATAGTCGAGTGCTGTGCCACCGATATGCTCCTGGTCGTATAGTTGTAACAGGTATGTGAGCTCCTTAGTGGGTGAATTGAAAACGTGCAATGCACTATCGAGTGCCTCCGCACTGATGTGACTTTGTTCGTACAAATGCAAGAGGTACTCGAGTTCCTCCATGGTTATCTAAACGACTACATGAAATGTTGCTACCTATTAGACGAAAGAACTTATAGATATAAAGATGTCGACAGACTATTGGTACGACACTGACCCTCGAGAGGTTTGTGCCAATTGTAGGAAAACCAACTACGACGAGTGTTGGCATTGCGCTCTCCATCCTCCGCCAAAATTGGAATTCCATCCCTAAAAACGTGAGTGCATGCGGTGGAAAATTTAAAAAGGTGTGCGAATGGGAATACGTGTGCAAGGAATGTGGTTGCATCCAATATGTAGAACGTCTTAGAGGAGAACCAATTAAACGCCCGCTGTATCAAAAGATACAAAAAGAAACAAAGAAGGGGATGGTTGCGATGAGAAAATATAGGATGCTGTGTACGTGCAAAGCAGACGATTGGTACGGCATCGGCACTTGCCGCAAACCTAGAGAGGTTATCTGGTGTTCACATTATATAGGATGGCATTTCACGACGACGAGTGTTAGTATTGCGCCCTCTATCCTTCTCCAACATAGGAATGGATCGATCCCATACCTAAAAATGTGAGTGTGACGCGAACGTTTCTTCTGCGAATGGAAATACGAATGCATGAGATGTCAGGGCCGGATCCAGAGGGGTTCAGGGGTTGCAACCCCTCTTTTAAAATAGGCGTAGTTCAATAATTTCATATAATTTCATTAGAAAAGAGAAAATTAGTAATGCTATAAATGACTGCTAACGGTGAACCCCTCTTTCAAAAATTCCTGGATCCGGCGCTGGATGTGGTAGCATCCACGACGTAGAAGTCCCGAAAGCGGCACCAAACACCCACTACTTCAAAAGATCCAACTACAATCTCAAATACCACCTCAACAAACAATTGGAACGCTTCCATCTCACTGAGGACGAGAACAGGACGGTTGCGATGAGAATTCGACAATAGAAACGATATGGTATTGTCTCTATCAAAGAAAACTCATCAAATTGTATTTTATTCTATCCAAGATATTCACGCAAATGGGTCTTCCATAGCAAGCCCAACAATGTGCAACCATCCGCGATAAAACTGTTTACGAAATACGAGGACCTGTGGAACACTATCGAATATTTTATCCAAGAATGGTGAGGTCGTCGAAAGGCACCCAACTGTTAAACGTATCGGGATATCCTTTCCATTTGACCAACACTAGTCGACTCTTTCTACGTATCACTTTCTCGAAGCGAAACACGTCTTGGGACGTCTTTTGTAACTCTGGTTCGTAGGAGGAGACCTCTATGACCTCTCCGTTCTAGTCTTTCATCTGTTGTAGGTCACCGAGTTGGTGTTCTGTATTTCAACGATCTAGAATACTACTTCCGTCCAATTGTGTGTGTATCCCTTTTCAAAAGTCTTTTCTTAACAATCCAAACACGATCACCGACTTTGAATTTGAATGTTTTACGAACATTTCATCGCCATACAGATAATTCGATGCAAACGAGGGGTTCATTTTTCTGAATTTTGTGGGAGTCATTTGCATAGATCTGTGATAGGAGGTATTCTATTGCTTCGACAGGGTATCCAAAACGTCGATCTATAGATGTTGTTGTCCCAAAAGTATTTCCACATCTTCGTTTTCAAAGTGCGATTAAATCTTTCTACCACCACCGCTTTGCCTTCATTTTAGGTCAAATACCTGTGAATATCGTTTTCCTTTAATTAACCAGCGATCCATTGTCCTATTGTAAAACTCACCACCACGATCTACCCACAAGTTCAAAGGCCTCTCTTTGATCGTATCCAAATTAAGCTTCTACGATGGCTGTACCCGTTGTATCGTGTAGAAGAGTCGACCACGCGTACTTGTTAAACACGTCGATGACGTTGAGAAGATACTTGACTCCGTCGTTGTATTTTGAGAAAGACTGCATATCGACCAAATCTGCAGACCACGTATCGTGCACACCATCCTTACACGATCACACGTCTCGTCGGAAATCAACGTTTCATGGGCTTATAGAGTTCTTCGGCGAGTTCGTCTGTCCACGATAATTTTTTACCTTTTTTTCTTACCTCCACCGACAGTGCCGGGCAACTTCAGACAAGCGTCAGCGCTGCCTGCGCCAAAACGGCCCGTCTTCGTACGACGTACGCTTCTTACCACGACACCTTGCTCTCTTTCCACTACCAGCGATGACTTTCTGAATTCCACCAAATGCTACTGCAAGACCTAGAGTGCCGAAAACCTTGGGAGCGGGTTTGATGATAAGAGGTATTATTTACCAATGATAGCACCGATGGCTCCACCATTTTTGCTATCTACGAATTAAGTAATTTCAACTCGATATTCCGACAATCGGTTTTTGCCTTTTGATAAACATTTCGTAGCGCTTCCTTCTGACTATCCGTCAGAGTGAATCCGTACTTGATGTATCTCATGCATGTCTCTATTTATAAGGTTTTACATTATCTTTCCACTCGTCGCTTTCAAAGTCATGTATCGATCACTCAAGACCACACGGTAGCCGTGATAACCCCATCCTGAGGCCGCACTCAACGGCGCCATCGCACTTCGATGTCGGACGTGCCCATTTTCAACTTGTATCGATGTTTGGATACGTCGACATCTATGATCGTGTAGACGTTTGTAAAGTCTCCGACAGCCAATTGACTTCCCGAATCTGTGTCGGAATATTTACTATAACCGTTTCTTAGAATAACATGTACGCTCTCGAGAGATTTCTAGAGGCATCGGCGACGTTCGCCTCGATCTCGATCCCTATCCGGGTATTGTCTGCTATTGACTCGTACACTCGACCGTGTCAGGTTGGCATTGTCGAAGACTTGATTTTTCTGTTCCTGATCCTCATCTCGAGCGACTCTCCAGGTGGGACTAGTACTCGTATCGGCGGCCACGAATTGATTTCTATAAACACTCATCTGCTCAAAGTATAGAGACTACGTCGCGCACCCGATACGAGCAATGCTTCCAATTCCGTCTGCACGGACAGTGACAGTCGAACCTTGGGCATCCAAACTGCGATGTTGAATTTACTGCATCGGCAGCGCCGTCTCTATGAATATAGCTATTGGGTGAATCTCTTTCAAGAACGTCGGTGTATTTCACTCCCAACATCACCATGTCGATATCGCGATCAGAGCCCAACATGGAACTCAAAGGTAGTAAGTAACATGGTGACCGTTTTGTCGCCTTTTGTGATCAAATGGTGGCTGCGGAATCCCGAGTTGTATACGTGTTCCTTCTGAGTGTATTGGCAAAGTCGGTAGAGCTCGACTGTGAGCTCCAGGTTGGATTGGCACCATTAGCCGCCGTGCCTGCTAGTTGGTAGTACAGCTGCACCAGGTACACCAAACTCGTTTGGGGTCGACAGTTCCCGTGCTAGTATCGCGATACTACAACATGTTGGTAGACGTGCTTCTACCGTAATCGTCCGGAAACTGTGTCAAATATATGATTGTGCTGCGTGCATGACTTACACGTGGTAAGGATTGATTGATGTGTTTGACGATGTGACCGTGGATTTGGTATTGGAGAAATCGAAAGAGCGACCACCCGTTGTTGACGAGTGTGACGACGTTGGTGGGGAGGTAATTTGTATTGTCCGCTTTGACCAGCTTGCATCTTACTTCGAGCACCGCTTTATGAGGAAGCAAGTACTCGTCCAGATCTCGAGTCTCTATTTTATGCTCTTCATCCTTGTTCATATTACTGGCATGGCATCGTTGAGAAGATACTCGATGTATTCAAACTCGGTGATTGAGTCGTCCTCGATTTGATCTCCCAAACACTCGAAAATAAGGTGATACGATCTTGGTCGTTTCCATCAATATATTAGGGGTTACATAAAAATTCACCTCAATCGTTTAATGCCCCCACCGACTTTTCACTACCTGCAATGATATATGGTGGTGGTGGTGGTGGTGGTGGTGGTGGTGGTGGTGATGGTGATAATGATGGTATATTTTGCATCAAAGGTACAGTACCCATAACAGGCAAACTACGGAAATAAAAAGAAAGAAAGAAAGACGTTAACTGTTGAATAAGCTATATAAAAAGAACACAAATTAGAAAAAAATTAGTTATTGAACAAACTATATATAGTTCTCAAATCCTGGTATATATATATATATATATATATATATATATATATATATATATATATTGGCAAATGCCAGTTAGTCTCGATCTCTTTCATACAGATCGACGTCTACATCTGAGAGGTCGCTCTGATCTGTGTATAAATAATGCTATTCTCCTGACCACTACATTCACACTATGTAGTGCCCGGTGAAATAGAATCTGCTTTCTTAACACTATTCCAGTTGCCTCCTTAAACCATTCTTTGAGTCTGTCACTTACAGACTTCCGGAATCTCATTCCTAGTCCTCTACGGATGGCCTTCCTCCAAGCAGTATCCAAAAAATGGCATACAGATATGTTCGTAAGATCCCACAAGTAAGCACCGTAGCTCAAAACTAGAAATAACCGGATATCTAAGACTCTTTTCCATATACCTTCCTTTCTAGTAACGTAACGTAACTTACATACAACCGCGTTCCGCTGCGTAGAACTTCTTCGTCCGTTTCTCTACCGAGATCATATCATTTCTCACATCACTTTGCAATGCTCCCAAATGACATAAAGACTCCATAATCGGTAATACACCACCCTCAATCACGAATTCGAGGTTGCCTGGGTTGATCAGTCTTCTCCGTTGATTAAACAGCGTCGCCACACTCTTCTTCACTTTAAATTTTAGCAGATTTGCGTGGACAAAATTTTCACACACATTCAGCATCTTCTGAATTCCACCTGCTGTGGGAAATCAATGTAATGTCGTCGGCGTAAGCTAGACAACCTACTGACATACCAGCTAGTCCAGCTCCATATCCTGTTCTTTGCACTTCATGTAGCAGATCATCAATGATGGTATTGAAGAAACAGGAGATAAGACACTCACATGCCTTACCTCATTTGACAAGACAAGTGACTTAGATGTTGCTCAAGCCCATCTTGCTCTAACAGTTTGATTTTAGTACCAATCATTAATCATCCCAATAACCTGCACAGGCATCTGCCTTTTCACCAGATGAGACATAAGGCAATGGTGAGGAACCCGGTCGAAAGCGTTAGGAGGTCTAGCGTACATACATATACGTAGTCGTTTCCATTAGAGAGATAATAATCAACTGTTCCTGTGCCACGTATGAGCATTCGGCAGTACCCACCGCGGGAGTGAAGCCAAACTGCAAGCTGGCTCGACTTTAGCAGATTACTGTATTTTAGTAGTAAAACTCTCTCAAATAGCTTGAACATTACAGAAGAAAGCATTATTCCTCTATAGTTTTCTGGATCTATTTAACTGCCGGTTTTTTCTTTCAGTATAGGAACTAGACTCCTTCCATTGTTCCGGGATATACCCATGCCTCAACATAGCCTGGAAAACAATGCTGATGTGGATCAGAAGATCCGGACCGCCATGTTTAATATGATCTGCAGATATTCCGTCATGGCCCACTGCTTTTCTATTTCGCAGTATCGCACAGCTTTTTTGACATCGCCGAGAGAAACCCTTGGACTCCTCCTTTTCTGACCATACATATTTTCATATATTTTCATATATTTTCATATATTTTTATGTTATAAATATTGCTCAAGATGCAAGGAGATTGGCCGGTCGTCGACGAGTTTCTTGGCGCGCTCTTGCAAGACTTTATGATCTGTGGATTAGGGGTCAAAGTGTTGATCATTTCCTTTGGAAAAGGTAAAGCAATTGGCTGGAGGACGGGCGCCAAGACTATGTTGCGAGCGATCTGTGCTACTTGGCCGCTGCGAGATCCTGAGCCTTGTCGATCGCTTTGTGTGTGGCTTAATTCCAGCCCCTTGTCGATCACTTTTTGTGTCAATCACTTTTCCATAGTCAATGTACGTGGCAGTCAATTTGTTGACGGCCAAGTCTTTACTTTTGGTCGCTAGATCTTTTTCCTAAAGTCAAAGCTTTTTCGGTTCCTAATTTGACTAAATCTTTGCTTTTTTTGGACCTTGGATCCCGTTTTCGCAATATTTGCGACAGCATCCAATATATTATTCAAGAGGGCTCCATCGATGATCTTCTTACGATACCATTGATTGCGCGCGCATCGTATATTACAGGTTGCATAGTTTTGATGTGCATTAGGAAGGTCGTTCTCTCTCCATTGGAATCGATGGGTCTTCCATCATGATCGATACGTAACACGCATGGTGATCCTGGGGATTGACTGTTTTGCTCATGCGAATGTAGGTCAACTGATTCGGTTTGCAATTGATAGAGATCGAGTATTGATCCGTGGTTTGTCGGGAGAGAAGTTGTAGATGACATCGCTGGTGCTACCGTTTAATTAAAGGTAGAGGATATGAGAGAGCATCGTATCAACACCGAGTAGATATTGGTACTCGTCTTTCGCTATCATGCACTCCATCCTCTTCCAAGATCCCTCCATCGAATCCCACAAGATCTCTCAACCCTTTTTTGAATGTAAAATCGACTATGCAGCATCAGCGAGAAGTATACGTGATTTTAAGGTATTGTAATTGGGTTGTATGGTTATACCATCTTTATCATCACCGTTCTTTCGCAGTAAACTAAGTTCAAGTCTGTGATATGTTGTAAGCACACGGTGGTATCCGAATTCTAATCATCGTTGTACCGTTCCAGCAGTATACGAACCTGAACAGATTGTTTTCTGTTGTGATATGGCACCCCGAATACCGCATATCACTGGAGATCAACGCCAATTTCTAATCAACATCCTTGTCGAGGATAGGAGGTGGGTATAGTTCTACATGCAGTAAACTCAGAACTCGAACCTCTTGCGGCGGCCGTCTCGCTGTCACCCCTTGGCACTATATATAAATTTGATAAGATTTTCTCTCGTTTCGCGAATATGTTTGCATGTATCCAAGTACTCGGCTCGTGTACACTCTTTTCTCCCAATACAATCGAGTCGCTTAGTCCAAGATGATATCGGTCAACAGACAACACTCTATCGCTATTTTCCGAATAGCCATGACGAGTTGTAGAATGACAAGTTTGAATTCCATACGCTTCGCTTAATATGTATTTCAAGCTGATCGTAGAAATGATGGGTATCTAGTCATATCCTGCGATTGTGCTTGCATAACCTGTTGTATAGCTCACCAGCCGTAAAACTACTCCGCTGTAGTCTAGGCTAAGTATATCGCGTATACCGAATCAGTGAACCGATTATACCAGAATCTATTCTGCTACAGTGAACGACACGTACTCTACTGCACAAGTGCACTCAACGCTAGTTTACGCTAGACTAATATAACACGTACGCAAACCGCAGTCACACCTAAAGCGCATGCTCGCTATACCACACTCTCCATTCCTTAGTCTGTCCTTATCTATTGTTCACGATATCTTGCTGGTGGTTGTCTGTTTTGTCTCTTTGGATATCGTCTGGGAGTCTCAATCTCGTGGTCTTCTGGAGGTGATAACATTTACTTGAAGATCAAGGTAGACTCCTCATCTTGGTCCTTGTGTTGATTAGATTGAACTACTTGTCCTGTCTCTTTTACAGGAATGACTGGTACTGGTATCTCTTCCACCTCTATCTCTGGTACACTTACATCAGCTGTTTCTGGTACACTCCGTTGATCTCTCCAACGCATTTGGTCTATATGCACGTACCTGCAATGTCCTTCCACATTCACTAAATAGTTGGTTGGTCCTAGCTGTTGTTCAACGGTTCCCACCAAGCACCTAACACGACTATCTTGACGCGGATTCCACACACTGACTTTACAACCAGGATCCAGTTGTCTTGATCGTTTGGTAGCTTCCTCGAACTTGATTCTCTGCTCATCTCTGTCAATGTCACTTACCTCTGGGCGCAACAAAGATAACTTGGTTCTTGGTATTCGTTTGATCAACAGTTCGGCAGGAGTTTTGTCTGTTGAAGTATGTGGAGTCGTAGAATAGTGTAGAAGGAACGAAGACACTTGATGACTTATCGATCTTCCCGCTGGTCGATCCTTCAAGCTCCTTTTCAACTCTTGTACCATTTGCTCTACCTGTCCATTAAATGCAGGATGGTAAGGTGGAGTCAGTTGATGCTTGATTCCATTGCCTCATGTATCTGCGCTAATACGGTCTTTCTCAATTCCTCTGGGATGATAACTCTGCTGCCCCACAATAAGCAGCCTCCTTCAATCGATAACTCATTAGCACGTTTAGCAAATGGTTGTAAGGATTGGTCTACATCTCTGGTAGTCCATCCGTATCGAGTATATTGTTATGCTCTCCTTGTCACCACATTCAATTGGGTTGCCTTTGCAATCTCTTTGGCAGTCATGGGCAATGGTTCACAATAATCCACTCCAATGATATGTTCATTTGGATTAATCACTTCTACTGGTATAGGAAGTCGAGACAATACATCAGCTTCCTTGTTATCCTGCCCTGGCCTGTATTCTAGCTCATAGCTGTACGCACTTAATATGAGTGCCCAGCGCTGCAGTCATGCAGCTGCTAGCGTAGGAACTGCTTCCTTAGCTCCTAGAATTCTCAGTAGCGGTCGATGATCAATTACTAGCGTGAATTTCCTTCCCATCAGGTATTTATGGAAGTTTCTTACTCCATAAATCAAGGCTAGGGCCTCTTTTTCTAAGTGAGCATAATTCTTCTCAGCTGGAGCTAGTGTTCGTGATGCAAATGCGACTGGGCGTTCAGTGCCATCTTCCATGACATGACTTAGACACGCTCCTACTTCATATGGTGAAGCATCACAACTTAACTTGATGGGCTTACCCAAATCATAATGTACTAGTAAGTCCGATTTCACTACTGTTTGTTTGCCTGCCGGTATGCCTTTCTCTGTTGATCCAACCACTTCCAACGTTGCTGTTTCTTCAATAAGATATACAGTGGTTGTAATGTCGATGACAAATTAGGTAAGAACTTCCCATAATAATTTAGAAGTCCCAAGAAAGCCTTCAATTCAGTCACATTACTAGGGTCAGATGCATTTCGAATCGCTTCCATCTTACTCCGAGATGGGGATATGGCTTCTGCACTCACCACGTGCCCCAAATATTCTACCTTAGACTTGTCAAATTCACATTTTTCCATTTTTAGCTTAATTCCGGCTTGGTTCAGTCTTTCCAAGACCTTGAATAACATTTGGTTATGCTGTTCATCACTTTGGCCCACTATTAGAATATCATCTAGGTAGCAGATGACTCCGTCCAGTCCTGTTAGAACGTTATATATAGCTCGTTGCAATATACTGGGTGCTGAGCTTATGCCAAATGGCATCTTTGTGTACGTAAACATGCCCTTGTGTGTATTAATGGTTAGGTATTGCTGACTTCTGGGGTCTACTAACATCTGTTGATAGGCTTGTTTGAGATCCAAACGAGAAAATTTCTTCCCTCCTGCTAAGGTCGAAAACAAGTCATCTGGATTCGGCATCGGATATTGATCCAAATCAATATAGGGGTTGATGGTGACTTTGTAGTCGCCACATATTCTAACATTTCCATCCCCTTTCGAACTACCACGATGGGTGCTGCCCGTTCACTCTTCTCTACTGGTGTCAGGATACCTTCCTTCGGAATCCGTTCGAGTTCAGCATCGACCTTAGTATGCAAGGCATATGGAATCGGTCTGGGTCGATGAAAGTTTGGTTTGGCATCTGTATTCAACATGATGTTGGCCTGATATCCAACCAATGTACTTACCCCAGTGCCAAACAACTGTGGAAAGGTTTCCACTGGGTCTATTGCCTGAAATTTCTGTACAGTGAAGATTGAATCCCAATCTAGTTTAAAATGTTTCAACCAGTCTCTACCTAGGATGGCGGGCTTGTTCTTCACTTTTACCACATGAAACTTTACATTTACTTGCTTTTCCTTGTATCTTACAGGATCTTCCGCTTCTCCTTGCACATTCAAGCGCTGTCCATTGTAAGCGTGCAATCTGGCGGTACTTGGGCTCAACTGTATATGTTTCAAGTACTTCTGATATGTACTGGCGGGGATAACCGTAACTGTTGCTCCGGTATCGATTTCTAACTCTATCTGTCTTCCAGCAACGTCCATTTCCACTGTCACACCTCTCTTGTCCAAGATACTATAAACAACACTAAACGATTCCTCGCCTACGTGATGGATGGTTCGGGGCTTCCCCTTTGCACGTGTTGCGTCTTTGGAATCTCTACTCTGCATTCTCTTCCGGCATACTCGACTAATATGCCCCTGTCCCTTGCAAAAATGGCACGTTTGTATCTTAAATCTACAATTCTGTGGCGTATGCCCTTTCGTTCCGCATCGGCGACATGCTTGTTCGCCACCACTTCCGTGTTTCGTGGTTTTCGTATTGACACCTGTTGTGTCTTTCCGAACAATGTACGCGATCTTAGACTTCAGAGTGGGCGGACCTTGTGGCGCACACCCACGAAGAACCCCAGTCTCCTGTCTCGCTGCTTCGAATGCCTGTGATATTTGCAGAGCCCTCTCTAATGTAAGGTCTGCCTCTGCCAACACTTTCTTTTGTAGTGCTTCGCTATTCAACCCACATACGAGTTGGTCGCGTAGCGCGGTTTGTGAATACTCCTCAAACTCGCAGTCCTTCGCTAACCGACGCAGCTCAGACAAATACACAGCGATTGACTCACCTCGTTGTTGTCTTTTGAAGAACTTGAATCGCTCCGCTATGACGACTACTTTGGGCTGGTAGTGCCTCTTTAGCACGTCAATCAGCGTCTCCAACTCGAGATCTTACGGCAGTCGCGGTCTTACTAAGTTCTTCAATAGGGTGTAGGTCGTCCCTCCGATGCTCGTCAAGAACACGGCCTTCTGTTTGTCTCCATCTTCGATCGAGTTAGCCGTACAATACAAGAAGAACCTCTCTTTATAGTCCTCTTCGGTGTCAATTCCTGGGCTGAACTCCGCCAAACGTCCATGATAACTTGCAGCAGCCATACGGTCGTGTGTTTACTCTGATAGTTTGAACTGCTATCGTTCAATGACAATCTCTTGTCGCAACTGTATCGGTGCTCCTCGGTGTCGTACCGATCTTCTTGTGGCTACGTACTCTTCGCCACTCTCCGAGTACATCCTCGTCGCCAATTGTTGTATATCTCACCAGCCGTAATACTACTCCGCTGTAGTCTAGGCTAAGTATATCGCGTATACCGACTCAGTGGACCGGTTATACCAGAATCTATTCTGCTACAGTGAACGACACGTACTCTACTGCACGAGTGCACTCAACGCTAGTTTACGCTAGACTAATATAACACGTACGCAAACCGCAGTCACACCTAAAGCGCATACCTGCTATACCACATAACCCATGTCTATACTACTACTCTAGCACTACTTAATCCATCGAGCTCTTGGTATACATACTGGAACCTGGAATTTCGCCAATACGTATACCCACTATGGGCTTCGGTATCGCAGAAGAAGATAAATTTCCGCCAGGAAGTACGGTTATTTGCTTTTGACAGGTTTGTGACAATTCAATAATCTTGTTAACTCAAACGACTCAGTCAATCCACTAACGGCAAAACCACATGTCCCGTATAATACCCAACTCCACAACACCCCCACAGACAAATTGAACTAATCAAACAGTCTTGTTTGTAAAGCTCTATACCCACTATCCTAAATGTTCAGGTGGTTGTCCTTTAGTTCTTCTCTGGCTACGTCTAGGTAACTTCTCTGTCTCGATGGAATCATCATCCGAATCAGAATCGGTCGCAATCGCGTTATCAGCTGGAGAGGAATGACATGTTTTCGGAGACAATAGTGTGCTCGACAAATGGTTCATGTGTACGTCACTATTAGTGCCTGTGAGAAACCTGACAATGTAGTATCTTTGTCCTGAAACTTTGAGAGTTGTTGCTGGTTTCCAAAAACCTTTTTCTTTACTTTTCGGCTGTCTAACAAAAACAGCTTCTCCTAATTGAAAGGATTTCCTTTCATGAGACGTACGATCATGTCTTTTCTTTTGTCTCTCTTGACACTCTTGAACTTTGCGTTTCAGTGACTGCTTAGTCTGATCTTGATGGGCAGGTAATTCTGGCACTAGCATATCGAGAGAACATCAAAGTTCCCTACCCAATAGAATTTGGATGGAGACTCCCCAGTAGTGTCATGTTCTGTATTCCTGTATACCATGAGAAAGTCAGTAACAACGTCTTGCAGATTCGCTCTTAGTGTTTCTAATCCTCTTCGGACTGCTCTCTTAAACGACTGAATAAATCTTTCTGCTAGTCCATTACTCTTAGGGTGGTAAGAAGGTGTTAAACTGTGAAATATTCCTTGCTGATTACAGAAATCTCTAAACTCGTTCGCCACAAACTGAGGGCTATTGTCGGTGACGATTTGCTTTGGAATTCCAAAACTTGCAATTAGATGTTTTGATGACGATATTACTTGCTTTGTTCCCTTGATCCAACTTGAAATTTCAAAATCTCTGGCCATTTTGAATGGGCATCAACAACTATAAGCCACATAAAATTCTTGAACGGCCTCGCGGAATCGAGGTGTAAACGTTGCCAAGGTATGTCCGAAAATTCCCACAGATGAAGAGGAACTGTTGGAAGACTATTTCTGTGTAAGGCACACGCATCGCAATTGCGTACCATTTTATCAATATCACGGTCAATACCTAACCACCAGATATATCGGCGAGCCAGTTTCCTCATACGGACGGAGCCCACATGAGCCTCTATGCAACTGTAGCAGAAGCAATTGCCTAATAGCAGATGGTACGACAACGCGCGTTGTTTCATTTCCATGCTTCAAAAGGCATTCAACAATAACTGAAAGTTGATGTTTGCAAGAAGAATACGGTTTGACGCTTGCATCGATAATTTTGCTGGCCATCCTTCCTGAATGTATCGAATGATTTCTTGTAAGACGGCATCTCTCCTAACGTATTTCTGAAGTTGCTTGTAGGCAATGGGTCCATTTTTAACATTTTGGGTCTCTAGGCTGGCCACAAACTGCTCAGCTACTTCGTCTTGTTGTCCAATTTGATCGAAAGTTTCATCATGTCCTATAGGAAGACGCGACAAGGCATCGGCGTTTCCATGACTGGATGAACTTCGATATTCGATATCGTACTTGTACTGCGATAGCTGGAGAGCCCACCTAGTCAAACGACTGCTGGTTCTAGTAGGAACTGATATCCTAGTAGCATCAAAAATTGTGACCAGTGGTCTATGATCTGTTATTAAAGTAAAATGAAGTCCCAGAAGATAATGTCGAAATTTTTGAATTCCATAAATAATTGACAAAGCTTCCTCCTCTATCTGAGAATAGTTTACTCCAGCTTTCGTTAAAGACTTGGAAGCATACTCGATTACTTGCTCTTGGACCGCCTAACACCGCGCATGCGCATATACCACCCACTCTACCACATCTTTCCACTTAGAAAATTCAACACATTGTCTTGTAACTACAAGCATGATATCCAAACAGCCAAAAAACATAAAGAGCAACTGTATCCAACAACCTCCAGGTCGTTGGTTGTTTTCTTTCTCTCTTGGATCGACGTACGATGAGGTCATCTCCTCGTGTGGTTGGAAGTCTATCAGTGGTGTTGTCTGGAGACGGGCTCTGAATGGAAGAGCTCTGAGTGACAGAAACAGTGGAAGGCTACGCCATGCTGCCCACTGGAAGCTGATTGTACAGGAGATTCAGCAGTTCTGACAGCTGGGGGTTGAGTACCCTGATAGTTGTCGATGTCATGTGAGGTTTCTCCAGACATAACAGCGCCGGGAATCGACTCTGTGCAGTGACTTGGATCGTCGTTAGCTTCTGGTACCATTTTGCAGGCCATACCAAAGTGGTCAGTAGATGGTGGTCCACACGCGGCCTTAGCTGATCAATGTGGCGTTTCCATGTAACACCCCCATTGAGGCAGGCAAACATGGTACGTGAGAGGGCCAAAAACCTGTGTAACGATACCCGGGGCTTCAGTTTGGCTCTTGAGTTCAGTAATCACGCACCAAGACTGTACCCCACTGGAATAAACGTAACGGAATACGCTTGTCATGGCATAATTTCTGAGCATCCTGCCGTTGGGAAACCCTTTCAGCTGGAGATGGATGAAAGAAAATACATCGTGTGCGAAGAGTGCGGTGCATCAGGAGCTCGCATGGCAGTTGTCCAGTAGTGGTGTGCGGAGTTGTCCTGTAATGTAAAAGCCACGCTGCCAGCTTGTGCTGTAAAAGGCGTACGGCTGATTTTTCATTCCGCTCTCAAAAGATCGCACTACCCGTTCCACCAAACCATTGGTAGCTGGATGAAAAGGAGGGCTCCGAATAGACCGTATCCCATTCTGTTTCATAAATGTTGCGAATTCCTCAGATGTGAAAGGCAGCCCGTTGTCTGAAACCAGTTCTGCTGGCAAGTCATATCTAGCGAACATTTTACGCAATGCCTGAATGGTGGACCGCGCCGTTGTAGAGTGAGACATGTGAATTGCTTCCATCCACTTGGAGTGGGAATCTACCAGAATCAGAAAATCAGCTCCATCTAACTTAGCAAAGTCAATGTGGACCCGGTGCCAGGGATTGTTGGGCCAGGACCAGCTATCTAATGGGAAACTGGTTGGGTTTGGCTGCGACTGTTGACATGTATTGCAAAACTGAGCAATATCCTCAATGGCTGCATTCAGCTGGATACACAAAATGTGGCTTCTGGCCATGCTTTCATGCGAGAGGCCCCACCATGGTGGGCAAGGAGTTCCTGAAGTAGAGAGAATGAAAGATGACCCTTTCCCCCAAAAGGAGACAATCTTGAGAGACTGACAGCTCCCATTTGCTATTAAAATAAGGGCGTGAGTCTTCTTAATCTGAACATTAGGTGAGCCATCCCGTCTAGTCCAATTAAGAGTCTTTGAAATAATTGGATCACGTCTGGCAACTGTTGCTAGTTGCCTAACAGTAAGAGAAAGACGCAACTCTGTGAACGAGCTGCTGCCATGGTGAAAACTCTACGTTTTAGGCCAAACATCGTAAGCAGAGGTTTATGGTCAGTGACTAGTGCGAATGGTCTGCCGTACACGAACTGGTGAATTTCTTTACACCAAATATGATGCCAAGGGCCACACGTTCTATCTGAGCATAGCTCTTTTCACTGGCCGTCAATGTCCTCAAAGCAAAAGCAACTGGACGCTCTGCTCCATTAGGCATAATTTGTGTTATCACAGCTCCCACACCATAAGCGGAAGCATCTGTTGCCAGCCATAATCGTAAGTCAGGATTGTATGTAGTGAGAACTGTGGCACCTGTCAACTGTTGTTTGACTGCTGTCAAGGCCTGTTCACACTGAGCTGTCCAATTCCAAAGAGCCTTTTTTGTAGGAGTCTGATGAGTAAATGAAGCAATATTGACAGCTGCGGAATGAATAGGCTATGGTACTGAACCATGCCCAAGAATGATTGTAGTTGGAACACTGTTTCCGACTGAGGGCATTTCGTAATGCATTCCACCTTGGTTGGATTGACATGAACTCCTTGAGCATCAATGCACTGCCCCAGGAACTCAACAGAGGGCTGAAAGAAACGACACTTCCCTTTTGCAATTTACGGCCATGTTCCTGTAGTCACGTAAGAACATTTCCAGGTTGTTTAGGTATGCCACTATGGTGTCCCCTGTCACCAGCAAATCATCAATGTAGACACCAACACCTTCTAGGCCGTGAAGCACTTGTTCCAGAGCCTTTGGAAATTTTTCAGGGGCACATGTAATACCGTAAGGTCAGCTGGTGTACCGGTAAAGGCCCCTGTGAGTGTTGACAGTAGTGTAAGGCTGAGAATGGTCATCCAGTCGCATCTGTTAAGCTTGGGATAAGGCTAATGTTGTGAATTGAGTTCCTCTTGCCAACTTTTGAATCTGTTTCTTAGGCCTAGGTAAAGGATATCGATCAATTTCCATACAAGGGTTGATGGCTTGTTTGTAATCCCCACAAAGCCGGACTGTGCCATTCTTTTTTAACACACACGAGATGCGCAGCCCAGTCACTATATTCAACCTTCTCGATGATGTTCTTTTTCCAGACGTAACAACTCTTCCTCAACCATTTCTTGAATGGCGTAGGGTACTGTTCTGTACTTCAGAAACTTGGGTGTGGCTCCAGGAGTCAGATGGATAGCCGCTTGGATTCCTCTCATACTGCCCAGTCCTGGCTGAAACACTTCACTATGTTGATCCAAAAGTACTGATAAGGCATTCTGTCATTTGTCAGAACTTATCATGTGAGTTTGCTGCCAGTCAAGATGAATTGCGTTCAGCCAGTTACGGCCAAGTAAAGATGGTCCCATACCTTCAACTATGACAAGTGGTAGCATTTTCCTCTGCTTCATGTGTATGACTTCTACATTGACTTTCCTTTCACTGCGATCGCTTCTCCTGAATAGGTACGTAACGAGCAGTTTGACTGTTCCATCTGATGAGAGAGCTGCACACCAAACCATTGCTCTGCTGACATCAGCGACACAGCGGCTCCCGTGTCTACTTCCATCATAACCTCCTGACCCGCCAAGTTCAAACAGACCCTGATTGGAGGGGTGCAAAGACTGGAAAGAGTAAGGACAGGTGCCTCTGCATCAGAATCTGAGCCGTCTTCCACGTACTTCGTCTGCATAGCAAGAGTTGACTTATGAGGTTTTGACTGACATACTGCAGCTAGATGCTCTTTCTTTCCACAAGACTTGCACACGGTTTCCAGATGACGACACGCAGGTGCTAGATGACTCGGACTGCCACAGTGGTAGCAAAACTTTGTACCTTGTTTCCTAATCGACTGCTTGTTTGCCATTTGATGCACCTCTTCTGTTGCTGACGTCTAGTAGGCAGTAGAGTAGATGTGGTCATTTTAAGAGATCTTTGGCGGCAGCTTCCATGGATAACGCCGTCTCAAGTGCTGTTCAGAGAGTCAACTTCACCTGAGAAAGCAAGCGCTTTTGTATATGCGTCGAGAGTAAACCACAGACGAAACGGTCGCGTAAAGCCTGGTTCACAATATTGACAGACTGTTGTGTATGGTTTTCTGCATCAGGGGATTGTGTTGCTTTGACTGAATTCCTGTTGTGCCATTCCGGAGAATGTTGAGTTAGCCTAGAGAGCGTATATGTTATAGTAGTAAAATATAGATAACTTGTGTTACGCGAACACCACATTTTGGCGACGAGGACGAGATGGCAACGAATTCAGGCGTGCTCCGTCCTCCTCCCTTCATAAGCTGTTCAGGTGAGCCATCGACTGATTGGAGAGCATGGCTGACGGCGTTTGACACGTATTTGACTGCTTCGTGACTGAATGCTGCGGATGTGAGAGACGAGCGAAAAATGGCGTTGCTACTTCACTATATTGGAATGAAAGGACAGCGCATTTTCGCTACACTTGCCACAAGCGAGACGTACAAGAAAGAGAGAGAGAGAGGGAAAGAGAGAGGGAGGGAGGGAGGGAGGGAGGGAGGGAGGGAGGGAGGGAGGGAGGGAAAGAGACTGACGCAGTTCTTTGAAAAATATAAGAATATTATGGTAGAGGTACAAGTTTAGACAAAGATACCAGCGGCAAGGTGAGTCTGCTAGGGAGTACGTTTCGGCGCTTCGTGAGCTGGCGGTAACTTGCCGGTTTGGTGAGTTGCATGATGAACTAGTCCGTGATCAACTTTTTGAGAAGACGATTCACCCAAAGGTTAGAGAGAGACTGCTGATGGAGTCGGACGACATGTCGTGTGATAAGGCATTGAACCTGGCTTCTCAAATTGAGCAGGCGCTGCATAAATCTAAGAAGATGGAAGTTAGAAGGGTGTTTAAGGAAAACATTGATGGTTTAGACAGGGAAACTGATGTTAAGGACACACTAAAGGGTAATGTCGTAGGCCATGTTCGTAGAGTTCAATCACAAGGGAGGGCTAGCACACGAAGTAGTTCAATATTAACGTGTGGGAACTGTGGTCTTCAACATCAGCAGTCAAGAGTCTCAGCAATTTACGATACTGAACATGATTGGAGACGTGTCACCAGGAAAGTTTAAGAAATTAGTTTGCGTACTGGGGAAGAGTACTATCCAAGCTAGCAGATTTAGAGCATATGCCGCTAGGACCACTTCTAGGGGAGAGAGATCAATCATTTGGCAGAGCAGGGGAAGGAGAGAGAAATGAACAAGGTCGTTTGGAAAAGTTACAAGAACAGAGAAATGAACAAGATCATTTGGAAGAGTTACAAGAACAAGCTCCAAGAATATCAACGAGACTGCGTCATCGCCCAGCTTACCATCGGAATTTTGTTTATCAATATGCTACCTAGATATTATTGACAGTTTTGGAAAGGGGGGAAAGTTGTTGTGTATGGTTTCCTGCATCCGGGGGTTGTGTAGCTTTGACTGAATTCCGGTTGTGTCATTCCGGTGAAATGTTGAGTTAGCCTAGAAAGCGTATGTCATAGTAATAAAATATAGATAACTTGTGTTACACGAACACCACACCCGACGTCGACGTCAACGCGTCGTCGTCGAATTGTGAACAACGACAAAGTGGCGCGCCGTCAACGCGACGTCATGAAGCTGGGATAAATCAAAGTTCTATTCCAGCGTCAAAAACCGGAAGTAGTCAGCATCAAATGTAACCACGTGGACATTTTTAGCGAATCAGCAGAGCTGTAAGCATCCCGGATCTAGAATGGAAGAACGTTGATTGACGCCGCAAGAGAAGCAGCAAGAGAAGATCATCATTGGAATCGTTGTCCATGATTAGACACGCGTGCGCGATGTGACTCGAGACCAACCTTGACGCGCGCAACCTAGTGACGTCTCAAGATATTGTGAGCAGGACGACGCTGACGTTGGCGTCTTGACGCCGATTTGACGACGACGTCGGCGTTGACGTCGGCGTCAATATTGTGAACTAGGCTTAACGCGTCATCCAGGAATGTCCCAAATTCACAATGCTGTATAAGCTTTCGTAAAGCTGCAACGTAGGTACAGACGTCTTCATCCAAACCTTGGTTTCGCTTGTGGAAGAGGAAGCGTTCTGCTATTAGAGCGATGCCCCTGTTATCGGACACCATCAATCATCGGACAGCCGTGCAAGAAGTAAACGAAGTAAGACTGAGCTTTGTTAAAGTCCACAGTAAGAAGGATTAGTAAAGATTGTGATTCCAGACGCGGGACTTCCAAAGGCTTGAAACGGTTATTGCTAGGACGGTAAACGTGATCCTTCTCTGCGACCCCGGATATCGGACACCACCATCATTCACCGGACACGACCTCTCCCATGAAAACGCAAAGGCAATTCTGCAATTTCGCACCTGAGATAGGTTTGTAGGTGACTAGCTAGCACAACAACACTATCACTGTCTCCGTTTGCTACTCTCCAAGAGAGATAGTGCACGCTCATTGAGTCGAGGTAACGCCCCTTTCGTCGGACACTGGTTTTTTCTTTGCAGCAGCAGTCTGCAGGTAAAAATGTCATGAGAGAGAGTTGGAAAAAATATTGTACGGCCCCCAATTCATTTGACCGTTATTTGACTCAGCAACGGTTATTAGCGGAAACTGCTGAATTTTCTCTGCTGACAAGCTCACTCTGTTGGCATCTACTAGCCCTCCGGTACTGTCTAGTCTTTCCAACGTAAGAATTTGAACTCCTGAGTGTCTTGCAGCACAACTGCACAGGCTTGATGCACACGGATGTAGCAGACGATTCACGTCATCCATGTGCGAGCTTAGCGGTGAGCACATTCTCCCAACTCGCACAGGAACAGCCCATGCTTTTCTTTCAAGGCCCCTAAATTGTTACTTGGCTCTGGATAGGACGTGTGCAGGTGTTCTGATCTCAGTTTGATATCTACCTTTGCCTGACCTTGCACCGCCACGAAGTGTGCAGCACGTCATCGTTGGTACAGCCAGCTGTACCGAATGCAGGAACTTTGTTTACTATCAGAGCAGCTAGAACCTTCACCCCTGCTTCTCCTAGGTAAAGTTGAATTAGATAACGTCAAGTCCTTGTCAAAGCGCGCTAGGCAGCGATCGACTTTCTTTGCAAAGGGTAAAAGAGCGTTTTAGCACTTCAACCCTGCCCTCTCATTGGTTTCGGTTGTCGTCTTCTTTGTTGAACGGCTAGTTCGTTCAAGCGACATCTTTTACACGTCCTAGTGGGGGCGTGGTTGTAGGAGAAATGACTCAGAATTGCCATCAAGCACTCTAGGCAAGTGGGCTGCGTTCTGCGGCGTTTCAGATAGCTGAATTTTAAATCAACTGCAGTCATTTGAAACCTAGAGCTGTTGCTGAGAAGGTAGGAAGGCAAGAAAATGGGTGTCCGACGATTGGGGCCGTTACCACGGGCGTTTGACCTACTGTAACTCATACAGACCTGCCATGCAGGGTAACGACACGATTTGTAGGTAAAGAGTTGTTGATTAGCGATATATAAGTAACTAGGCTGAAGGATGCGTGTGTGCAATTTAGACGCTACTGTCCAGTGAACGATGTGTTTGTCCGATGAACGGGGTATGCAAGGCTCCGCACAGTTTTCAATCTCACTCTAAGCAGAGAAGAGGTACAATGCTCTCTCTTGGTGTGCTCAATTACAACTTGGATACCTACATTTATGATTTGGTAGGGACTGCGTTCAAAAACGGATAACTGAGAACTCGCGTCCGGAATATGATGGTGTCCGAGGAACGGGGCCGCGCTCTACCAGGGGTTTTGGCGCCAAATGATCTTGTAATGTGTCGACAATCTCCTTGAAACTGAGTGTAGATGGCTTGGTCGGTGTCCTTAAGTTAAGCTTTTCAGCAAGCCGTACGTCTGGCTACCCATGAGAGCAATGAGGGTTGGAACGCGTGCTTCGTTCGCGACGCCATTGGCCACGAAGAACTGCTCCACCCGTTCAATGTACGCAGTCCAGTCCCCCTGGTCTGCATCAAAAACCGATACCGAACCTAAAAACGTCGCCATTCTTGTCGCCAGTGTGATAACGCTGAATATTGTACCGCCTAAGCAGTCTACCAAACAACCGGGGAAGTTAAGTTTGCGAGATGTCCCGCATAATCTGAACATCTGTAGGACGTATCGATAGCTTGCATGACAACCTCGAAACATTCGCGCACAGTCTAGTAAGTCTTTGACCTCAGCTCGTCTTACAAGGCAGCGTTGATAACTGATCTATTCTCAGTTTTTTTGCGTGCTTACCAACCTTAGAGAGATCTAGATGCGCTTGCAGGAAGCTGAGCAAAACGGTCAAATATGACGATCGTCCGCCGGTAGCTTCAACTATTTGTATTTCGCCCAACTTATATAGAGCGGAGC
Source organism: Corticium candelabrum (assembly GCF_963422355.1). Classification (NCBI taxonomy): domain Eukaryota; kingdom Metazoa; phylum Porifera; class Homoscleromorpha; order Homosclerophorida; family Plakinidae; genus Corticium; species Corticium candelabrum. The sequence continues at coordinate 7,099,016 of NC_085099.1, forward strand.
GAATCCAACCTACTTGGTTCTTGGATTTGCCTGCACTATTGCTTTCTTCAGAACTTCTTGTCAAGGTGGAATCTTCTCTTGTTTGGAGATGCAGGACGAGGTCAAAGTGACGATGATCATGGCGGTTTCCGGTCATTTTGACTCGCGATGTAGTCGTACAAGGTGAGTGTTATTGGCATTTGTTGTAAAGCATGTGCAAGACTGTCGTTAGCACATACATTCTGATGAGGAATCGGTTGCGTTGGGGCTTGCTGGGTATGAGTTTTCGTGGGCTAATAATACGTGCTTTGTTGTGAGCGGTCAAGGTAAGCGACATTCTTTTGCTCCCTACATTTTGCCCAACTGATTTTCGTCTCTTCATCTGCATGAACGCAGAGTAGAGGAGTTGCTTCGGTTGCGCGTGCACTTCCCTAAGCCGTCAGGTCCCGCCAACACCATGCAAACTACCGCCGTATCAAGGCTATCGAGCAGGACTCATGACAGATGGCAGCCAGATTTGGGCGTGACTTGTGGTGTCAGGGCGGTGCTGCTACGCGCCGTCTAGATATTGCATGTGTTTTCGCGAATTAGTGGACAGTCGTTCGGACAATATGTGTAACATACGTGTAGAGGCTCTAACTTGAAGATGTTTAGCCGTGTAGTGTGTACACTGCAGTAATACACGTAATACACATGGTGACTTGAAAGCAGTACATGCATGTGTACAGTATTGTGGTATACAGTGTGTAACACCATAGTAATTACGTAATTAAATGTATTCTACGTTACATGAAAATAGTAACTCTTAATTAACTAAAATTATGTAGGAAGATGGTTCAAAATGTCTGAAAACATTTAGCTGATTCCTACTAGCACTGTTCTCTCTCTCTCTCTCTCTCTCTCTCTCTCTCTCTCTCTCTCTCTCTCTCTCTCTCTCTCTCTCTCTCTCTCTCTCTCTCTCTCTCTCTCTCTCTCTCTCTCTCTCTCTCTCTCTCTCTCTCTCTCTCTCTCTCTCTCTCTCTCTCTCTCGTGTGTGTGTATGTAGGAGAAGCCACAATGGTCAAGAAGTGCTTCTTGTTGTCACCGGGTGCTAACTGGCAGCTGTCCCTGCTCTCACACAGATCAATATCCTGCTATGCTATGGGCATCTGCATGCTGTAATTACAATTGCGTATGGTACATGTACTAGTTTGTTGCAATAGCGGTTTGCGCATACTGTACATGTCTTAGAAATATTCAAGCACAGTTACTGGCGTACGTAGCTAGTCTAGGCCGTAGGTACGTAACATTGACATCCATGTTTGTGTGACTGGTTAGATTCCTCTAGCGCAGAACTTTGGTATCTCTGGAAGCAGTTGGTACGGAGTATTTGCACTTACACGTTGCAATACTTCTGTGAGGAAGTCTTGTATGTGTCCCCTTCTTGAGTTTGCGGCATAAGAGGCAGTCACAACAACTGGGGCCCCATGTGCCGGTCAGATACTGAGGGCTTCTGTTCGACCAGAGCTACAATGTAGTAGGACAAAGCTCTGCCATGATAGGAATAATAATGTGTGCGTGGTTGAACTCGAGATCTAGCTCTGTTATACGGGTCACACTGTATAAGTATACAGGACCTGTTCAAACATAAATGCTATGGTTGTTTGGTAGACTGAAGACTGCGCACCGTGCGCATCAACCACCCACTCTACCACAGTCCAGTAGATGTGTGCTTTGATAACATCACATGTGTAATTACATTTAAGGTTTGTAATCAAGTCTAGGTTTGTAAGTGACCCTCATGTATGCCTAGATTGACTCACCTAGCTTAACGCCAATGGCTGTCATCTTTTGGGGTACCGATCGATTGAGACCGACTGGTGAGGTCATTGAATGTTGCCTCTGTAAAGGAGTGAGAGATGAGGGATGAAGCCCAGAGAGTTGTTGAAAAATAGATTGGAGTGTTTCCTAGAGGCATCTGACAAAATATGAAAAATACAGTTGCTATGCTTTAATTAATTAAAAATTGTTCTATTCTAGGTGATAGTCATACGAATTTGTTTTCTGTTAGCTGCAGTTAATTTTGTTGTAGAATATCTTTGTGTGATTGTAGTGTATCTGTACCTATAGTGTGATTGTGACTGTAGTGTGATTGTGGCTATTCTTTGTCTGCCCTTTAGTGAGGGGACTGCACCAGGTTATAGTCCATTTTTGCCCGGAAGTATGACGCGGCGGAAAGGGTCTACATGCATGGCTGCACGAGACTAGGTTTTCATGGTGTGCAAAAATGTATATTATTATTATTATTATTATTATTATTATTATTATTATATACTACCATTTATATAACGTGACTTGCAAGGCCGTGTCACAGGAACTTGCAGAACCTTCATTTTGACATATGGTTGCAGGCATTAGCAGAATCAATGGTTTACCTTCAAAACATTCTTTGCTTCATCTGTGGTATAGATTATATGAGCACAGATGAAAAGACACCATAATTGTGTAAGCGTAGGAACCTACAATTTTAGTTTTGGTCAAGGGGCACAAATTTGCCTATGAGGGCGTGACACTGAACAATATTAGACCAAATAATACATTTACTGTATTATTAATTACACATACATATGCATGCATGTAAGTTGTAACACACCAAGACCAAACTTAACTATTCAATGATATCAATGACACTATTATATCACGTACGTCTACATCTTAGTCTCTACATCTGTTATTCGAGTATATCTGCAGGTCACTGAGTTTCTATTAGTGAGTTAGTAATGATTTCTCAACCACAGCTATAAAAGTTGAGAGGGTACATGCCCCCATTGCCCCCAGTTCCTACCTCTATGCCATGGGCATTGGCTATACCCCTTTTTAAAAATGGACTTTGCCAGTCGCTTATTATGGTTTAGGAGTAGGTGATTAAATAGCTAATGTATGTTTTACCACATCACGCTGTGTACCAAATATTTGAGGTCATCAAGTTGCTCGATATTGACAGGTTCTTGTTTGCAGAGTCATAGGTGTTAGTGAGGAGAGACTAAGGTTATTTGGCAAGTTTCAGTGTTTGTTGTTAAAATGAAATCTGGTTAGCATGCATTTGTTTTATGGCCACGGCTAATTAGCGCTCTACATTTGCTTCTGATACCTCTCAATGGAGAGGCTATAAAATATACCACTAATTAGCACAGACAGCACACCTTGTGTGCAATATATACCAAGCCAGAATCTGGACCAGTTGTAGTAAAATACAAAGCGATCTATCCCATCTCCAGAACATTTTGGCTGGAAGGAAGTGGAGTAATCTTGATCACCTGTCTAGTTAGCTAAACCTTTCCAGAGGTGTAATGTGTGTGTCAAGAACTAATACTGTGCTCCCGCAAAGGCAATCGCTAATAATTGTAAATGTGGGACAGCAAACCTAGATTGCACACTACTCTGTAAAAGTGCAACTGTAAAAGGGAACAGGATTAGAAGTATTGACTGTAGCAAAGAAACAGAAGATTTAGTGGTCCATAGAAAAGTTTGTAATTTAATAAGTCTTATTGATGAAAATTTAAAATAATGGATATACAAACATTTGTACGTCATTTCTACAGAGCTGCAACACAATTGCAAGTTTCAGACATGTTGATAAGAGTACTGATAGGTTTGTTCAAGTACAAACTGGCTTCTAGCCAAATGTTTTGTAAGTCTTCATGTTCTTTCAGTTTGCATTGATCCTGAACAGAGTTCAAGAGGGCTCCTATCCCAGATTTCATCCCTGACCTAAAGAAACTTTACACAAAATTTGGTGCTTTCATCCACTCTGTAACGATTCCGTCAAAATATGGCACTAAGCCACCTAACTAATGTGAGATTGACTTGTAGCTACGGGATGAGTAGTTCCTGCTAGGTATAGCAGGGCCGGCGAAGCAGGATGGGTCAGGTGGGCCATGGGCTACCCAACTTTTGAAACAGGAATTTCTGCCAACAGCCTTTTGACAAGAACTTCTGGAAATATTGATTACAAAAAGCTACTTTTTACATTCACTCTGGGCAGGGCTTGGCCACTCAAGATCTGGCTCACCCAACATCTGGAATGCTCCGTGGGCCCTGTCTATATAGACTAATATGTTGCAAGGTCAACGCAATAATCAACATGGAATAACTTACAATTTCATATAAACTAAGAACACATACAGACGACACCCTACACTAGCCTCGTTCCCAGGCATTTGTCTCGCTCCTCCATGCAGTTCTCGTGCATCAATCCAACGGCTGACGCTGTGACGTCAGCCTAGTCACGTGACATGTGAGTGCTGGATGGAGGAGTAAGGCAAATGCCTGGGGACGAGACTAACCCTACCCTACCTGTAGGCTAGTTTCCATTTCCCATTGTAACTCAATTCCAACCTCTCAAATAACATCTACAGAATTCAAGTCTTTCCAACTAAAGAAAAAATGTGTCCAAGAGTGCTAATATTGGCTTGCACAATGTTACGGACAGTATCCAGAATGCCTAGGACAGTTTGACCAACATACAACAATTAGCAAAAATCATTTGACAACTTAATCACCATAATGTATGTACCGGTAACTCCACTTCCATTCTTAACAGAACTGCTTCCATCCTGTTCCCAAAAAACAAATAAGGTGACTTCCAGGAAAAAACATACACAGACTTACACAAAGCCTAACATGTCTCATTATCGACAACAACAAATGCCATGTTTCTTCAGGAGTTAAAAACTCAAAACAGAATGGGATTATAGCTGTTTGTGGAGGTAACCATTCAGCCTAAACGTGGAAAGTAACAAAAGTGATAAAGTAAATACTGTATTGTACCAAGAAAACACCTGGAACATACTAAAACAATCACTCGAACTGTCTTAATCGTAGCTTGAAGATCACTTAAAGCCTGTTTTGTTTGCTGTTTTCTACAGTGTTTCCAGAAAGAAATCTCTGATGCTAAAAGACTGGCAACCACAGACTTGCATTTAAGTAATGCTCCAGGCACTGAAAGTTTAGAAATGTGTTGTAGAATAATGAAGCAAATATGCTGCACATGCTCACCTGGTGCAATGAGTAGCAGAAGCTCCCACAAGACTGGATGTTTACTAAAATAGCGTTTTACCATTAAATCTCTAAAATAAGCCAACACATGAATTAGAGATTAGAATCCTACAAACATCTCTGCCAAACTTTTCTAATGTCAACTTGAGCAGTTCTTCATCGTCTGGCCAGCCTTCTGTGTGAATGCGGATTGGTGCAATTACATCTATTAACACAGTTGCAATACTGAGAGCTCCATTGCATGACAGCCTCCTAGCAAATGTGTGTTGTGTTTGAGCTGGATCAGTACAACACACGTGCAATAAGTCAATTGCTCCCTGAGTTACTGATTGCAGAATTATATGCCTTTCAGAGAACTACATACAAGCTAAATCACACATTATTCATATAAAAGAAGCTACTAAAAGGGTTACCTGGGTAATTTCCATTGATTGCCTTGCTCTAGCTGTCTGACTTGTTTGAGAAAAAGCTCTACTAATCTGACGTTGACCTAGAAAGTTGCCCTGCTTTTGATTGGCTGCTAATAAGGAAGTAACTTCCAAACTGCCTAACCAATACATTGGAATTAGCATAAACACAATTTGTTGATACAAACACAGCAAACCTGTTGTTGATACCAACGGCAATTTAATCAATTCAGAGCCCTGCAATAAAACAGTAAACAATGTCTCTTTGCCACCTGCCAACTGCATTTTCTACTAACCAATTCCAGTAGTCCTTCTACAACTAATCGAACAACAAGAAACTGTGCAGTTGTACGTCTTGTAACCACAGCTAGTAATAGTCTGCATTGTTCCAAGTACCATTGCCTCTTTCCTATATCAGAAATGAGTCCATTCACATACAAACTACTAACACGTTGACAATTGTATAACCAAAACATGGTGAATGTTTGTCACAAAGTACAGAGAAATAGAAATTACAACAAGCATGACACAAAGCCAATTCAGCAGACAATGCTAATGTGAAGTTTTGACCAAACAAAAGCAACAAAATCTGCAAAATGCATTCGACATCTGATGGGCTGCTTAATAAAGCAGAGGCCAATGCAGCTACATGATTTCGAAGAGCTTTCATGCAGCTTGACCTGCAAAAGATAGAAAGATGATATTGTTGATCGCATTGAACTGATCAAACCTTGCTAATTGACCATGATTCTCCTTCTCAAGTAACAAAAAAGAGAGAAGATTTGAAAACGAAGTATTGGCCTAATAAACACAATATGTTCTCAATTTTCAGCAATGTGACTTCCACTTCCAATAAGAGTAGTAAATAGCCTCATCTACATTGAGTATTACTGCTTAGGTTTATATCCTTCACTTGTGCTAAAGGAAATAACATCTAGTTGTAGTAAGTTTCATGTCGTTTTGTACTGTTTTAGTTGACCAATGCTAGTCGTCCAATGTACACAAACAACACAAAAACAAAGTCAGCCACTGATGTATATCACACGAAACCTTCATGCAACCTCCTACATAAAATAAGTCTTGCAGTTAACTTTGTTTGACAGAGCTAGAGCAGGTCGCACTGTGTGTGTGTACTTATAAGACTGTCAGTTGTAAGCTGAAATTCTTGGTGTCTAGCATAACACAATAGAATCAGAATGTTAACTGGTATCGTTTACAAATGACAATTAGACATACAATAATCAATCCTAATAACAATGTGCATATTTGAAAGCATGCATGCAAATATGGTAGAAAGCAGAACAGCAATAAAACTAGCATTCAGCCATAATTTATAGCATCAAATACCAATTTGGCAATGCACATACCATCTCTACCCTTCAACCGACTTCACAGATACCACCAACAGCTATCCACATGCCCATTTACAATAAATAATAATTGAGAAGGTAAAATTAATCGCCAATCGGTTTGTAATACAACATTTTTCTGCTGCCCTTTGCTAGTCTTGCATAGCCAGACCCTCTTCCACCATCATACTATTGACGAGAAAGGGTATGGAAACTGCTGTTGATGTCACTGTTTTGCCATTATTCTCAGCATTCCACCACATTCTGGCGGAGTAAAGAGGTGTCTATGGCCTCTGTAAAAACTGATGGACTATCAAACACCTCAGTGCACATGACAATGCACATGCACTATGTACCTATGTCGCTGTCGTTGTTTTACTGATCTACTGTTGTATTAATGATCCACTTACAGGATTCTCAATATGTCTTCTTGTTGTGTTATATTTCCTTTTATGCGACATCAGCCTGAGCAGGAATGTGTGTGGTCTCAGCTTGATGTGCTGTGATTGACTCTGTTGCCTTATAGATGACTCACACTTTGCCACTGGCAGTTTTCAAGCAACTCCTGCATCTCCTGTACTCAGACGAGTGCAAAGTATGAATGACTTGCTGCTCGCAGATCAGTAAATCAACGATTATATTATGCATGCTTGTTGTCATGTATGTCATGACCATTAGACACCTCTTTACCCCACCAGAATGCAGTGAGATAAGAGAGCAGCAGAACAACAACATCAAACGCAGTCCCTGACCTTCCTCTTGTTAGAACTTCTGACTGAGAAGTATGGTGACAAGAGAGGGTCTGGCTATGTGAGACTAGCTTTTCCCACTACATTTATGAACAACACGTTACAATAAAAGTTCCATCAGTTTCAGTTTAATTGAAAGTTGCTGCGAAGTCATCTCCTCAAACTGGCCATTCACCAAATTCATTATTCAAGTCCTATAATGTAACTAGTTGTGGTTGATAGGAGGAAGTAAACAAAGACAAACAATGAAGTCTTTCTTCACATGCAGTTAGTGCAAGGATACAAACGATGTGAGGGCAATTCAAATATTGCGCGCACACACTTGAAAAATACAAGTTACACATGTGCACATGACATTGTGTACACATGCGTAACTGAAAATTTTTCAAGTGTGCAAGCAATGTGCACACCACAGAGACACAGACACACAGACACACACACACACACACACACACACACACACACACACACACACACAGACACACACACCACCACCACCACCACCACCAACAACAACAACAACAACAACAACAACAAGACAACCACAACCACCACCACAACCAGGACCATAGCAACTAAGAGCATTCTTTAAGATATCTGGAGCTTCATACCAGCCAAGTCAAGAGACACATTACTATGTAAACACCAGTCTCAATAAAACCATGCATGGTATATAGTACTAACATGAGATCGTAATGAATGGCTCATCCCTAGATCTGTTATAACCGAATCCAGAACTTCTTGTAAGAGACGAGGAAATTGATGCTCCAAAACACACTGAATTTCTGCAAACATAGGAGGCTACAAGCAAATCAGAAACTAGTGAAGAAGCAAGAAACACTAGCACTAGCACTGTTACTCAACCAACCAGAGACTTATGTGTTTTTGTCTTAATCAAATGTTTAAGGATTGACGCAGATACTTCCCGACCGCTGTGCAATCCAGTCAACACTAAAAGACGTCGTACCCAATCCAACAACCTAAAAGAACAATTAAATTGTTAAATTTTTTAATAAACTAAACATAGCAAACTGAATAACAACGATGGTACCACGGGCTTTTATTGCTTGATAGTAGATTGACCAGCCAATCAGTCATAACATTAACATGCTGACGTAGAGATGACAGAAGTGGCACAGTTTCTTTCAAATAAAGTTCATTCAATCTAACAAGCAAACTATCCAGAAAACACTGAGTCATTTTGGATATGATGTCCTTTCCAACAGACTCTATAACATCATGATTTACACCAAAGTAATTTCACCGATTCAAGGAAAGCTGAATCACCTGTAGCTACATCAGCTAAGAATTGTAAAATGGTGAATGCATGAATACTTTGCAGATGACTGAATATTGATATAAGTTGAACTCTCACACTACAACAGAACAAAAAAGCATGAAATGGCACGTAGAAACTACAAAACAAATACATACAAACATTAGACAAACAGGTACGCAACACGTGAAACATTCCAAACAAGTAAACAGACCCCTGTTTGCTATAGACAGATTCTTACACCAACAGTTGAACAAAGACACTGTTTGTATTAAAGACAACAACACACTCAGACAATCTGCAATGTTACACAACCTGTGAGAAAAAGTCCATTGTTTCACCTGCATGTGAACCAATTCCAGCACTTCAATTTTTACTGAATAACAACAAGTTAGCAGCAAAATTATTTCTTCAAACAATGTGACCTACAGTGGCCAACTCCCTCTTCAAGAAAGAGACTGGTAATAGGTGCACACCAGAATGACAAATTTACAAGAAAAGGAATTATATACAGCTGTAACTGAGACGGATCTGAGTGTAAACTCTCCTATTAATCAAATGATTGTCAAAAATGCAGCACTATTCACTGTACAACAGCTGACCTGAAACAGTTCCATAAAAGCTGATTGCAAGTGCGTCCTATGCCTCAAAATTAGATGTTCTAACACTGGAATGATTCTGGGTATATGTTCTTCACTCATGCTGCCTTTCGCCTCCATAAACTCAGTAAGACCAAGTCGAAGCAGAGCCGGTACAAGAGTAGCACAAAACATGGCTCTGCAAGTAGCAGAAGAATCAATACCATGTTTGTCAAATGATCGTTTGCATAATGACTTGACTCTTCTATCTCACCCAGAATGAGCCAACATCCAGTCAAAGTGCGGACGATATGATTGTACTGTAGTCAGTAGTCTATCTACGCACTTGACTGGATCTTTCTGCATTCTGCCAATAACAATAGAAAAAGAATCATGTACAATAGAAAAAGAATCATGTACATAATCCTGCACCAACATCAAGATACAGATATCATTTAGTGCTAATACATAACACTGCAAAATCCACATAGATATTGCATGGTTTTTATTCAAGTAAATTATATAGAATGCAGCTTGAAGTGTGTACTTCTGTACATAAACTGGCATCTGTTTACATGTAAACTATTCCACATACACACTATCATTCCTCACAACTCTACTGCACTATCTACAGATCGATCATGTAAAAGCATTGTAATGCTTCTACACCGTGTGCACACGAAAAAGCCAAGTACGGGCTGTTATCTGATCAAGCTTCTTACATATTGATTTGAGCAAATGTATACATAATGATTTCAATTCCCTGCAGATCGCAAAAATTGCTTGGTCAGTCTGATGACAATAACCTACCTGGGTCCTTGTAGGGCACACAAAGGCACATAGTACCAAATGTTCTAATAACAGCCTCTGCCCTTCTAAAGCCTGGTTCACAATATTGACGCCGACGTCAACAATAGAAATAAATCCTAGTCCAACGTCGAAATCCTAGTCCAGGCGATTTCTTTGAAGTTTGACGCTCAACTGAGCGTCGGCGTCATATTGTGAATCAGGCTTAAGCGGGGTAACTATATAGTTTTTTAAATTTTTCCATTGTTCAACACAAATACATACACAAACATCATAGAATTTCTTATGTTATCAACTACTTATAGTATTTTGTATTCAATTATCCTAGTCTGGTGTTCAATTATCCAATTTACCCATTCAATTATCCAAGGTTCTGTCAGAGAAGTACCAAACAATTCTTTCAGTCTGATACATAAAGTCAAAACTGCGCACAATTCTTTCATGACGTCTTTCTATGATGCTCACTCGTGTTTCAGCTGAACAATAAACGATTGATTGGAACCAAGGTGGGAAAGCAATAATTAGTGAAATTTCAGCTCTTTGATTAGCTATAAACACCATCCCAAATAACACATTTATCCATAGATGGAACTGTGTGTGGTATCACGCAGGACGCGCGGCTTACAAGTATGTGGATTACACCACAAAAACTGATGGACAGAGCAAGGCGTCGTATAAGCTCCATAGATATCATTATGTAGATTTAGTTGCTTGCAACAGCTTAATTAAACCTCCGGAAACGTGGGACACCAAGATTAGTGAGAAGCAAACATACAACAATATTCATGTACGTTTCTAGATAGTGCTTGGTACAGTACCCAGAAGATTGACCACTGACGTGAGCGTTTTCCGCAGTAAAAGAAATACAAATACAAATACAAATACAACACACACTAATTAAAATTTACACTAACTTCAAGACTAATTACACAATTAGTGTGACTAGACAGCTGATGAATGATATTTGAGCAGCTGCCCAACTGAAGACTATGTAAGTTATTTACTTTTTCATGTTCTTGCACAGCCATAAGCAATGGATAATTGAACGCCTGACTTAATATGACCTTATGCAGTGCATATGTGATTCCAAAGTGAGCCGCTAGAAACAACCCAGTATTTAGAAATTCCAATATCAAAAAAGTTCAACAAGAAGACTCTCAATTTAAAAATATCATATTATGACATTACAACATAATATGAAAAAATTCTATCCCACTGACGTAAACCGCCTGAACTTGCACATAATGGCAAACAAGCCCCATGCTATTGCGGGATTTTAGTATTTGAAGTTAATAGCAACACACGTCCTTGCATCATTAGCAACAACATCTACACAAGTGAAGCATAATCTATACAAATGCTGTAATTATAATCTCATTTTTATTGTTCTCACAAAAGGGCACAGTTTAATTAAAACCACGTTCTCTTCTAAAATTATGGATTTCAACTTGTTTATAATTGTAGCCAAAAATAGGATTTTACTTATTTGAACGTAAGGCCAATTAAAATACTACCATCAGTGCAATTTAGTCAAGAAATCTTTAAATGTACCCTAATGACTAAGGTATTCTATGACACATTCTCACCAACCAGTAAGAATGTTGCACTGATCACTGCCCCAAACAACCAGAAGAAAGCATAGTAGTAACTAGTAAATCAGAATACCATGACTTAACAAAAACACTAAACAGAGAGCCTTGCCCATGTCTAACTCCTACTATGCCTCTACAATTGTCCACCAAATTTCCTGTGCAACTAAATTATTCTTAAACCTACAATAGTAATTTGTCTCAGATATCTGCATTCAAATTAGTTAGTCTGCCGGCATCACATGTGTAGCCGCACATAATAAACTGAACGTAATAAAACTAAGAACAATAGCCAGCACTACTATAACATTTAAGAAATATCATAACGTAGACGCACAGTTTTCCTTTAAAACGTTACAGCTCTGCTGCAACTGGTGAGCAATAATCTAAAATAGCTTTCGCATGATTTGGAAGTGCAATAAGCAATCTCAATAGCTAATGGTTATGTCCATTAAAAATGTAGGTATAGCCTTGTTAAAGGAGAACTCTCACCAAAATCAACTGTCTCTCAGATGAAAGCTGTCACTTCATGACACAACCCTTTGCAACCGTTTACTGCAGAAGTTTACCGTAACGAAGAAATAAAGCATTGAAATCACCTGTGTAGGCGTGTTTAGTACCCGTATGTAGCGTATGCGTACCTCTGACTGCTGGTTAGCAAGGAAGACCGATATCTGTGCACATTTCAAGGTAAGGATTGTGAGACATATGGTGTCAAGTTGTGATTTATTAACTAAAGCAAACTAGGACCCGAAAGTTATCACGCAAGTATTGACTGTGGCAATACAACCTCAGAAGGAGACCCTTCTTGGATTACCTCATAGATCACGTCTCGCTGAATTTTGGGTGAGTTAGGAGCACTTGGTATGGTTAAACCTAAAGTAGTTGCTTCGAGAGAGTACGACTTTGTGTACATATGGGGAATCGTCTGAACAACTCGTTGCCGATTCTCTGCTTCTGTGGCTGTCTGGACTGTAGGTTTCCTGCAGGAAGATACCAGGCCTTGTATCTTTCTTTCAACAAGTTTTAGTATTTGGTGAGAGTTCTCCTTTAATAAACAGTCACATTATAGGTGATTAAATCTATGATGTCTAAATAGACAGCTCAACTGTATGCAATATGTCTTACATGAATGACATAGACTTCTTCACCACCTGCACAACTTTTCCAATAACTGCAAAATATAGATTAACAACAGAAACAATTAAAATCAAAGATATGAAAAAGCCTTAATTTAAATATCCACACAATCTCTATAACTAAGCCTTGATACAAAAATCTAAATGGCACTAGGTTTAAATCTATATCAACAACAAAAGGACGATTTAGCATTAGTAGATTGAAGTGATCAGCCCAATGCTGAAGAACGTCCTCGTGTTTAGCAAACAGAGTTGAGCCATCATGAGAGACAGGTGTCGTACTCCTAGACTGTGGACCAAGAACTGTTTTTAGACTAGAGTAAAATTGTTTCATGTCATGTTCGTCGGCTGCTGCTTGTAGATCCTCTGCTTTCTTTATCCACCAGTTCTCTTTCAGTAAACGTAATTCAGCTTGCACACCCTGAAGCAAGCTGGTATAAGCTATTTTCTTAGCAGTTGAAGATTTATCCCTGATCCACTCAAGGTGACTTCCCTCATGCTGTCAAGAAGTGGTTGAATCATAGGTTCATTCCCTCATGCACACGCACGCACACACGTGCGTGCACACACACACACACACACACACACACACACACACACACACACACACACACATGCACAAACACGCACCCACAGGCAGACTACGGTATGCCTCTATTGTTCATGCAAACAAAGGCCAGACCAATCCGGTCCAGTTTTGAGCTTGGCCAAAATAAAATGAAAGTTGATGTGCGAATGTGCAATGATTTATGCTTGCTGTAAAAATGACTTGGTAGTATAATATACATCCTATGACTATGCATTAATAACTCCGGAAGTGTTAACAGTGCATATGGTCCAGAAATTGTTTCTGCATTCCACTTGGTATCAGCATTATTACCGACGCGTGAAATGCTAGGTATTGTAACACCAGCTGGTCTTGTGACATACAACTAGATCAACGACCTGCTAAGCAACCACATAACATGTAACCAAATAAATTACTCACGTCATAGGATTCAGCTATGACGTAACAAACAGACGAATACTGTACCAAAATGTGCTTGAATGGTGTCAGACCAGTGCAAAACTTAGCGAAAGTTCAGGTATATTCAGACACATTTGTAGTTTCGAATAGTATGTAGTTCCAGTTAAGTATGTGTTTTCTGCCTCACATTCGTTTATCGTCACCGATTGTTTAGGAAACGTGTCTACTGCTGAGTAAGAAAGTCCATTGCAATATGCTTACAATGTATCGTGAACTCAATGTGTCCAGTCCTCTTCTCGTGCTCTTCTAATTGGTTCTGACCAATTACATTCAAGCTGCATAGCTATGGCATGCAGAGGGTGCACTGTAGTGCTTCTTCATTTGTTTTAGTGTCCATTTTGTTATCTCACATAATGAAAACTGCACATGCCCAAAATGTTCATTACTTATATATTTTTATTTCGGTCAGTTGATCCAGTTTTCGTGTCCAAACATCCGAGCACTAAGAATTTAGTTGGTCTGCCACCCTGGCCAAAGGTATAATTAACATGACACATAGAAAAACGACGTGGCTTTCTAAACACATAGTATTGATTTATAGAAAAAGGAGAAGTTATGAGAGCAAGAAAGGATCTGGCAATGCGTGACTATAACTTTGATTGACCTCACCTGGATGTTCAGTGAAAGAAGGTATGCGTTTGTCTAAAGAGAGTTGCTCTTTCCTAATCAGTCCTATCACCAAACATTACACTCAAAAATAAACTATGAGCAAGTCATTCCAAGTCTTACGCATACCATCATACAGACCACACAGTTCAGCAAGAAGACCAAGAGACCACTATTAAAGAAACACAAAAAGTTGAAGGTCATAAGAATCTCACCAATTCAAAATGAACCTTACGTCGAACAAAAAAGGTGTCCATACGCTATCATCAGATTCACAAAACTTTTGCATCACGTGACAGCTTTCAGAGAACAGACTCATCAAAGGCTCTGTGAAACCATCCACACTTGCTGGACTCTGCTTAAACAGGTAAAATACTAGTATCTAACTGACTACAATTTCAAAAGAGAGTAAACCACCTTGTTCTCTTCTCGTTGCAGCAGGTCAAACGCAGCATAGCATAGCACTTGTAGACAAGCTTCTCTAGCGGCGGGAACCTCTACCAGTTGGACAACGGCCGCTCTATACTGTTTCATTCTATCTTCGAAATTTGTTTTGTCAGACAATAGGTCACCGAGGTCACCTAGTCGACAATCTTTCGCCATGTCTAAGGATATCCCGGATTAGGTAACTTACCCAAGGAGATCTAGCCGCGTCCCCAGACTCACGTGAGCCTGGCAGTGTCCGGTTCCCGTATAACACTTTCAGCCTCCCGTGAGTCTGGACTCACCGCGACTACTTTCACACACTTACTTCACTAAGTGTCACCTCACATCATAGTCTTGGCACCCCACGTGACTCCATAGTACCTACGTCACAAATTCAATTAGCTTAATCTATGTAATGTGTGACCCAGCAGATTGTGTATCACGCCCAAGCTTCCAAACAGTGCATGGTGACTCTCCACGGTGAGTGATTCACCACGTTCACGCTATCCAAATCAAGACGACTTCAGCATGTGGAAAGGTGAGTGTATTCCTAGCTAAGTTATTGTCCTACTCGCGTAGACTGGCGAGCCTGCCAAGTCTAGTTACAGCGATCTGGACTCCACGTGTAGTTCACTCGTTGTTTGTCAGGACAAAGATGTCTTTTCCCCCTAGAATGGCCCTGGAGACTTCAAGTTTACTCTCCCGAAAGTCATCATAATTGAAAACACGGAGAGCGGACTGCAATTCCATGTCAATGTGTCTCTTGTTACCATTGCGCGCCCTACTGGCCATTAGAGTCTGTGCACTAGCAAGGGCCGTGCAGGTAGCGGATGTGCGACGAAACAACGAGTGAACTACACGCGCAGTCCAGATCGCTGTAACTAGACTTGGCAGGCTCGCCATTCTACGCGAGTAGGACAATAACCTAGCTAGGAATACACTCACCTTTCCACATGCTGAAGTCGTCTTGAGATTTGGATAGTGTGAACGTGGTGAATTACCCACCGTGGAGAGTCACCATGCGCTGTTTGGAAGCTTGGACGTGATACACAATCTGCTGGGTCACACATTAGATAGATAAGCTAATTGAGTTTGTGACGTAAGTACTATTTAGTCACGTGGGGTACCAAGTGTTATACGGGAACTGGATACTGCTAGGCTCACGTGAGTCTGGGGACGAGGCTAGGGAGATCGATGAGTCGCAAGGTATTGTTGTTGTCCAATTCAAGAAACCACGGTGGCAAATATCTTGAACATGCATCTGATATAATCAGGGAACTGTTTGCAGGGTAAGCTATTTTTCTAGCAAACGGTCGGTGTTCGATTTACACTACATGGTATACTTGTCTTAGTGTGCAGACTGTCGTGTTCATCCCATATGCTCTCAAAGACAAAAACGACTACACTGAACACGTAAAGGCTAAACTCAGCGAGCTTGGTAACTAATTAAAGAACACATGCTAGCTACTAGAGGATGTAGTAGACATGTACACGTACTGTATCTATCACCGTAGGGTTTTACTACGTAAAGGCTATATCCAACTAGATTCCAGATGTAGATAATATGAACCAAAGCCAGACATCATTATTGAATCCTTCCAACCCACTAATGGTAAAATGTAGGGAACTGTGTTGGAAGGATTCAATGGCTTTGGTTCATATTATCTAAATCTTGTTTCTATTACTTTATATACATGCGATCCCTACATCTATTTTTTTCAGAGAAAAGTTTAAAAAAATTCTAGTTTGGTAAGTTTTTAGGAGTGCGAAAGCACAACCCACCCCATTAACTATAACAAAGGTAGCCTAATGAAAATACACATTTCCTAAATCATACTTGGTATATGTATAGTCACACATCTCGAGCATGTGGATTAGGTTTACAGTGTACTTGCAAAATATGCAAAGAAGCTGTGTAGTGTTTGTGTATAGGTTTCAATTATGCAGATGTTACATTTCGTTGTAATTATAACTTACCACTAATAGATGAAGCTGTGTTCTACTCCCTTGGGAGCTACAAGCATATGTGCACGTAGTTGTGTGCATGAGTGTGTGTGTGTGTGTGTGTGTGTGTGTGTGTGTGTGTGTGTGTGTGTGTGTGTGTGTGTGTGTGTGTGTGTGTGTGTACTGCAAAAGATTTCGATCTCTTCCAAAAGGTCGTACTGAGATTGAAGAAGGAATGTATGCAGATGATGTAGCTGTTATTGCAAGATCTCCTGGTTGTCTACAACAATCTCTAGATGGATGCTTGCATAAAGTTTGTGTCAATTGGGGTATGAGTATTAGCGTTGAACTTAAGTTCTTAGCGTGGGCAAAAAGCAAGCTGACATATCCATGGATGGCCATCACTTACAGATCAGTTTTGTTATCTGGGTAGTATTAGTATTGTTCACAAGTCTGGAGGATGAGGAATTTAAAAATAGAATTATTAAAGAAAGTACATCATTCAATTGTTGGCAGAAACGAGTGTTTTCCAATAGAAATGTCTCTTGAGCCATCAAACTGAAAGTTTTCCGAACTGCATTGTTCTGCCAGTCTTGCTAGATATAGGGCTGTGAGCTAGACTGGCCGTGACTCAAGCAAACATTTGCAAGCTGCATGAACACATTTCTGAACTTCACATGTATTAGGATTATTCTTGGAGTGTCTATATGGCATAAAATAACCAACAAAGAAAATATAAGGGTCTGATAATATAATTAACAGGATGGCGCAGCTTGTATGTGTACTGTACCATTTAAACACGTAAGGGTACGACATGACAACCATGAGGTGCCAGTTTCAGGAGCGTCAGCTTCTTTGTCATCATTATCGGTGTCATTGAACGCTACTGACATTTGCACACCTGCACGTGACTGAGCGCGTACTGTATAGTACTGTACGTGTGCTGAGCATCTTGAACAATGCTCGGCTTCTACACGTGACCGGCTTGTATACGCAGTACACTGTACGAGGTCTTTGATTAGCGGCTTGTACGTGAGGTTGGGCTTTATACGTGACAATACGGTAGCTATATAGACAACTCATGAACTTTGTGCACAAAGTTTCATTGTACGCCACACTCAGCTCGATCCTAACAATTTTAAATGTCACATTATGAGAACTGCAATGTTGACATTTCGTGATGGAAGCGAGCCGAATTTGCTCTTGCCTTCTGATTGAAGGCGTTAGTGTTCCAACTATACAGCAAGAAGAGGTATATCGTGTCTGCGATTACGATGACATTCAACGTCACTACTTCTACTCACGTTTGTTTGCTTGTGTGATTCATGACTCTTCGCCTAACTGTAGGCAGGAAATCACTTTAGGTTTTTCAACCACGACACATGTCAAGAACTCTTGTCATCTTGCTAAACTGCTTCCTGCAACGTCAATTAAAGGGTAGTAGGAGCTTGTGTTTGCTGCCTGGTTATTGTTTGTTAACAATCGTTTACAACAACTACATGTAACGTAAGTAGCTTAGCAGGTTCAAATCCATTCTACAATCTATTTTCTTAGATGTTTCTTTTTCTATCATCAAAAGAATACAGCTCAACTTATTCTACGTTGTGTCCCAAAGTTTTAGCTTTACATATGCTGTAGTTAGAGTTATGCGTGACGAAAAAGAAGAAGAAGAAGAAAGAAGACAAAATCCAGCAAAAACTCCGAAATTGACGAGCATTTTTCTAGTTCTGAAAACAAGCTGAGATCAATTCAGAAGTAGTCAAGCGTAGTTGAACTTGTAAGCATTTTTATCTGTCGTTTTCAAGATATTTAGCTGCGTTTAAGGTTATTTCTGAACGTCTAAAATATGACCACGCCTACACAACCTTGTCAGTCCCTACATACAGGGTACCGTACCCTGTGATATGTTACATAATGTAGCATGCAGTAATACTTCCGCTTCAGTGAGTGTTTTTTTGTGTTCTAATGGAAGTCAACAAGTAATTTGTTAAGGATTTGCGGTGAAGGGCGTTCATGAAGGGAATCCTGTTGAAAACATTAGAGAAGCTGAAGCCATATATATTGGTAATTTCTCTGCCTACCAAGAAACTTCATTTGGAAAGCATAGAATGGTTTGTTGTTATTCAGGCGGTGGAAACACTTTCAGGTTGCTGAAGTGCCTGTATGAAGAAAGTCTTTTACCTGAGATTAGAAAAAGAGTGCTACAGGTCAGTCTCTTACATTGGTACATTTGTACATTTTGTACATAGGTGACCTCCGCTGGAGAACAGTACTTATGAGCTGATCATATTTTCAGATCTGTTGATCTGTTTCCATATGACTAGAAAACTAAGACTTACAAATAAATGACTGCTGAACTTTGAGGGTGGCTAATTTGCTAAGGAAAAGACCAGTTGGCACGTGGTTGGCAACTTGCTATGTAAACAAAAGAGGGGCAGTGGATGTTAATTTTGCGTTTGCAGTTATGTGTATTTGTTGCATAAATATTGTGTACTTGCTTCAATTCTTGCCACCTTCTACAAGGGCAATCAGTCTTGTATATTGAGGCAACCTCTATTACGTCAAATGAAGGTTAATTAAGCAACAATGATATAATTAATCAAATATGATTTCTTTGCACAGGGCACTCAAATTACTGTGTAGAGAAGGCTTTGTAGATTAGAGAAACTGTAGCATTGATAACAACAAGCAGGTCAAAAGCTTAGCATTTCTACCCTACAACGAATGGAGTTCTTTTTGGAATGAGTGTCATCAGACTTTAGCTCCATTTTCAAGAAAAGTGTTCAGAAGACCATGGTGTAGTCTGTAATGCCAAAGCTATCAGATAGTCAAAATTGTTGGATAATGTGGGATTTTATAGACAGGTACATAGCAATGAAGAAACCTTTGCTGACTGACTAAACATGAAAGGGTCAGGTGAAATGGATGAAGCTAAATGAGTGGAAACAATGGTGGGCACAAGACTGGCAGAAGTTCTTGTTCAAGTGAATTGAAGTGTCATTTGTTTGCAGACAGGCAAATTTACGTTAGGAAAAGGGCTGGATACAATGTTTGGTTTAGTGTTTGCAACATGCAGTAAAACATGGAAGTGGATGGAAGTGGATGCCATGAAGGCTGCGTTGAGGAATTTTTATATGAATGGTCATCGTTGTCTAATTTGTAGAAGATGGTGGTTATTTGACTATTACTCCATATGTTTGCATATGCAAGGGTGACTTAAAACCAACTATGGGCAACTGCAAACCATATGCTAAACTGCTGTGCATCTTCTATTACAATATAGCTACCATGTGCTAACTGGCCATTCTCTTAAAAACAACAGCCACCTTCAAACATCAGCGGTCATCAACATATGATTCTTACAATTCTAACCATATCTAATGTATTCCTTACTAGTAGAACAGTGTTCCAAAATGCATGTTAGAGTACATTAAAAGTTTTATTGGAGTTACTGTGTGACATTGTCTAATAACTGAGCTGTGTGCATAATGTTTGACCACTGCCCTCCCTCCCTCCCTCCCTCCCTCCCTCCCTCCCTCCCTCCCTCCCTCCCTCCCTCACTCCCTTTTTCTTAAAGTGAACTTTCACCAGAGACCTAATTCAGGGTTGTAGGAATCGGTCCGGTCGGTCCAGTTTTGGCCGGACTATCTTCAAAAACTGCACTTCGGACAATTGACGATTGCCCAAAACTTCCGGTTGAAAATATAGTTGATTAAATAACTAATTGGGGTGAGCCTTGGCGGACCCTTCCTATGTGTATTGTACTGTGTTAAGATGTGTGTTTTGGTATGACTGACCGGAAATGACGTTGATTTCGAGCCAATCACAGACGTGATGGTTTGTAATGTAACCGCTCTCCAGGTTGCTGCGAGCCATTCCCATCGGACTATTAAATAAGAAATGTGCAAACAAGCTCGAGCTCCTAGAAATGGCTTGACGACTACGGCTAAAAATGCAATTAAATGTGAGAACATTTTGCTTTTATAAAGAAATTTGCATCAGTGCTATACCTATATGTGCATGTTCTCCGCGATGTCCAAACTCACGTCTACATCTGGCTGTGAATGAAATACTCGTAGCTTGATTTGAAGTGGCCAAGATCACACAGGTAAATTTCTTTGCTAAAGTATGTACAGACTGTCAGTGTAAGCAATCACGTCAATGTATACCACGTGGTTTGTGTTCTGCGTTGTGGAGTAGGCGTGGCCCTGGCATGCTTCCCATTGTGCCCGAGAAGCACCCCCACCCAAGCAGTTAGTAGTCTGGCTCCTCGAGGCTACGGCTGTCACACCCGGATGTGAGCTGCAAACGGGTAAGAAAAACGATTGCCGTTGCGTCCTGTTTGTGGACAGAGAACATTAGAAAGCGTTCTCTCACCAGCGAAACGTCTGTGTGAATCTGGTGGTGTCGGAAGTCCATCCGTTGCAAATGCAGATAAAGCGCGTTGGCTTGACTCTGCTGAACCACTCTAGCTAGGGCCAGATGTTGATAGCGTTCTGTTTGGTCTAGACATTGCAATCGCACAGAACGTTTACGAGGCCGGACCTGTTCTTGAGAATGAGACTAGGAGTAGCGTACCTGATAGCGAGTTGGAGAGTGTTTTCCCGGAAGAGTCTGGTAGTGCGTGGGCAGTTCCTGCCGACGTTGGTGCAGCTTGGCACGGTTTCAGTGATAGTGGATTGCCAGTATGGAAGCCGACCGCTCCAAGAAACTTTACCACAGCTAATAAATGTGAGCTAATCAATCACCACTTTCAACCAGACAGCCAGTTTCAATTTGAAACTAGATTGCAGAGTAATGGACAGAGACGTTCATTCCAACGGAGATGGCTTGACTTATCCCTATGGTTAATTTATTCACCGGCCTGCAATGGAGGATTTTGTCTAACGTGCCTACTGTTTGCACCAGAGAATGAAAACCTAGGTCAGCTGTATGACTTTCCCTTAGTCAACTTCACATGTTTCCTATCAACTTGTAAACGTCATCAGCAATAAAAGGAGCATGAGTTCAGTATAGAAAAGTACAGCAACTTTGTTGAAAGGGCAGTGGAGCAAAACGTGTTGATGTGCAGCAACTACAGAATGTACAGCACACATAGCAATCAGAGGAGAACTTGATCAAACTCTGTAGTTTAGTGCGTACTGTTGTCTTCTGTGCAAAGCAGAACATTCCGTTGCGTGGTCATAAAAACGAAATGTTTAAACCAGGCAGAGGAGAAGCTCCAGTAGGCAATCCTGGTAACTTTTTTGACATTGTTGGATTACCGTTCAGAAGCTGGAGATCAGAGCGTGGCCAGAGATTTCCACATGCTGCATCAGGAAAAGAAAGCTCCCTACACTTTGCATCGTATCCAGAACGACTTGATAACGTGCTGTGGTGATGCAGTCAGGGATGGAATCCTTGCAAGCATTCGCCGGTCACCGTTCTTTTTTTTTGGCAGATGAAGCGGCTGATGTGAGCAACCTATAGCAGATGCCAATTGTTATCCGTTACATAGACGTGAGTAAACATGAGCTCTGCGAGGACTTCATTGGTTTTGCACAATGCAGTTTGGCACATCCGGAATGGCCCTAGCAACAGTGATCTTGGATCATCTTCAAACTTTTGGTTTGGACCTATCTTTTTAGGTTAAGAGGCCAAGGATATGATGGGGCTGCCAACATAGCCGTGTCTTTGGCTGTTTGTGCGGAGAAGATTCACGAGCAGTAACCAAAAGCCGTTTATGTTTACTGTTTATCACATGCTCTTAACCTGTGTGTCATGGCTAGCTCCCAGATCAATCTTGTAGCATCTATGTGGACAACACTTCGAGAAGTTGGAATGTTCTTCCGCTTCTCTCCTAAGCGCACTGCAAAGCTAATTGCAGTTATTGAGCAATCTAATTCCTCAACACAGTCCAAGAAGTTAGTTGATCTCTGCCGTACTCGCTGGGTAGCCCATCATTCTGCTCTTGTGGTCTTCAAAAAAATTGTACTTATCCGTAGTTACAACACTGGAAGAAATTAGCTTTGCACCTCGAAATGAGTGGAATACGGATACGTCATCAAAAGCTGCATCACTGAGGCGGAGTGTGACCAATTTTCAGTTCATCGTAGTCTTCACAATTGCAAGTGCGGTGCTTGGGTACATACAAAGCCTCACAGTCTCTTTTCAAAAGACATCCCTAGACATCGTCAGTGGCTACAGGAATGTTGATAGTGTTTGCACTACTTTGGAGGAAGTGCGCAGTAACATCGATTTGAAGCATGCAGTTTGGTGGGAGATGCTGTGATACTAGCTGAAAGGGTAGGGAAAGACTGGAAGCTTGTGTTTGGATTCTTGTGACATATAATTATATGATTGATCTGTGTATTGCTATCATGGTAGGTCAATGTCCAACTGAGTGAGCCACGGACCTGCTGCAGGCAGAAGAATCGAGACAATGTTGAGGCTGAGAAGCCAAGCCAATATTATCAGCGTGCCGTCTCTATAACGTTACTTGATGAGCTATGTGGTCAATTGAACAGGCGATTCTCATCACACCAGAAATATGCCGCAAAGGGTCTTTCTCTTGTTCGCTCTGTGATTGTTGCGAATCCAGAACGATGCCTGGAAAAAGCACGCGAGTTTGCAGCAGAGTATGCAGCCGAACTTTCAGGTGATGAAGCCCTGTCAACTTGGAAAGCAGAGGTGGAACGATGGTTCCACCACGCGACTAAATCAGCCACTCCTGAGACCCTACCTGACAACATCTTTAACGCAGTCAAGCTGGCACAGCGGTTAATGGCTCCTTGTATTTGTTAATTGTTGCATTTAGTTGCAGTGTTCCCTGTTACTAATTGCTCTTGTGAGAAAAGCATCAGTGCTTTGTGGGGACTAAAAACATACATTAGGTCAACAATGGGTCAAGAACGGCTAAACGGGCTAGCCTTGCTTCATTCTTATTACACGTTTCAAGTTGGCATTGATGATGTCATCAAAGGTTCTATATCAAATATCCACGGCGAATTGTCTGCCCAGTGGCTGTTTGTGATGAGCTCAATGTGTGTGATGAAGACACAGACGACAAAGAGAAGTCATCAGACACACTTAGCGATAATAGATTCAGAAGTGCAAGATCAGATGTTGAAGAAGACATTGTTGAGGACAGCATTTAATTAATTAAGTTAATTAAGAGTGTTAATGATTTTGGCAAATCTGCCAGTTGTTACTCATGATATATGATATCAGATTAGAATTTAGTACTAAAAGTTAAGAATAGATTTTCTTAAGTTAATTGTTCTGCGCTGCTAGTGTCTTATATACATAGGTTCTCTCTACTGCCGCTACAGTTGTCAAAATTTTCTTCTATTCTAATTAGTTAATTAATTAATAATTTATTGCAGAAATAGTCAAAATCCTTGATTTAGATACGCTTACGGCATACGTGTAAGAT
Organism: Corticium candelabrum; assembly: GCF_963422355.1. NCBI lineage: Eukaryota > Metazoa > Porifera > Homoscleromorpha > Homosclerophorida > Plakinidae > Corticium > Corticium candelabrum. The sequence continues at coordinate 7,123,343 of NC_085099.1, forward strand.
TTCATTGAGACATACAACATAAACTTTCAGTCTTGGGAAGCACCCCCATCGTAGGGCCGGGGCCGCGCCTGTGGAGGTGTGTGAATCAGTTTGTGTTTGACTACATATACACTCGAGTTTCTTCTAGGCAAACCTTTTGACAAATCACTGTGTTTCGTGTCTGTTGTCACTGAGGCTTGCCCCAACAGTGTTTTCCATTTCAATTTCAATTGACTTAAATTAATTGCTACTTACACTGCCCTGAAGTCATTGGGTATCCACATATGCAATAGATTATTAGATATCAGTATGCTGGAAAACTGCTCTCTTGGTGAACTATCCTTGGACCACACCCTCTTAGTGCATGTTAGGTCGAACACTTTTGAAATGCTTCCTACAGGCCTGCCTGGTGTACTGGAATACCAAAACGGACAAACAAGCTTATAATAACTAGCTCACTACTCCTGTCGTCTTAACAATACAATTAACTTAGATATTAACATTGTGCAATCTTTTGGAAATTAAAGAAATCGGTATTTCAAAACAAATTGCTCTCTAGATCTGTTGACACCAAGCGCAGCGTCTGCAAAAGCTGTTGTACTTGGCACTCTTTTGTAATGCTGAGACCTGCACCACAAAACATGCATTGTCTCAGAAGCTTGAAACCGTCTGGGCGCAATTTTTGGTATACAGGTATTCAACAAAGGGATACCCTCATCACATCTTTACAATTACAGGAAAAGTTTGGTATGAAGGAGTTAACAGAATAGGAAGTAATTCTTAGGCGTTTGAGGTGGCTTGGCCACATTGGTCACCTGGCTGATAGCAGAATGCCCAAGTGCACCCTTTTGGTCGACTTCCTAAAACAAGGCCTTTTCACGGTGTGAAACTGCGATGGAAAGACAGTAACTAAAGACATGCACGTGCTCTGTATTCGGGAAAATTGGTACAACTTAACTCAAGACAGAAAGCAATGGTATGACGTTTATACAAGCATTCTCGGTAGAATAGATGCTAGATTACAGGAGAAAAGAGACAAACGACAGAGCGAAAGAAATCCACTGATTTATGACAAAAACAAAGATATTGTTTGTTTAAAAATCAGAAGACCAGGAGATCTCAAAAGACATAAATTTGGCAGAGTGAGGTCTTCATGCATTTCTGCTAAATCTCATTGCTATTGTGATGAACCAGCATCGTCAGGGCTGTGTTTAAGGTTTAAGGTGTGTGTGTGTGTGTGTGTGTGTGTGTGTGTGTGTGTGTGTGTGTGTGTGTGTGTGTGTGTGTGTGTGTGTGTGTGTGTATGTGTGTGTGGCGCGGTGGAGCAGATGGTAGAGCGTTGGTGATGACATCCAGGATCTTGTATTCTGTGATAAGGGTTGAAGGTTCGATCCTGGTGGAGGCGACATTGTCGCAGTTTCCTTGAGCAAGAAACTCACCCACACTTGCCAGTGCTTGAATTAAGGTTTCACTGTTGTCCAGACATAGTCTCACGTAGCCAGCCCCTCCCCTTTTGATATCAAAAGTGGGAGGGGCTGGTTACGCAAGACTAAAATTTTAAATTGATTGGACTTTGCAGCTAGAATTGGTTCAAACATATTTTCCATCGTAACTAACTTACTCAGGAGCATCAAAACCTGATTTTAATTTGTTTGGTATAACGCCCGTTAATAAAAAAAGGCAGCCAAATATAACATGATCAGTGTCACCATGCCTTATGATATCCATAAACAGTCAACAGCTACATGAGCACAAAAGTTCAGTAAGGTATCACAAAAGCTGAGGCAATTTTTTTTGCCATTCTTGAAAGACACAACAGTGGAAATAATTTCTTCATTTTTACAGTTAACGACACTAGACAAGACATTTTAAAGCAGTCCAGCCATAGGTAGACCAGTTCTGGTCTCTAGACAGTACTAAGTATCAACAAGTCAACGGAGTTTGAGATAGAAGTCAGACTAAAGTGGTCTCCCACAGATTGTTTTTCATGACTTGTGATTTAAGTCTGTGGATTAAGCGACATTAGAAATTTTCTATAACGAGATACGTAAGACAAAATGTATAAAGCTAAATTAATTAATAGTAAAGCAGAAGTTGAGTCATGTCTGTACTGATCATAAGCACTTATATTCACTGTTAATAATAAATTAACTATATATATTAATTAGCTGTAAAAAAGCAGCTTGTACTAATTGTTGTATCAGAGAGTAAATCAGTTACTACTTAGGCTTAGACTGACGCTAAATTGTACAGGTTCATGTACAGTAGTGCCCACCCAAGCTCAATAGGATTCCTAGCTCATGAATTAATTAAGAAGGTATGACTATACAGCTACTAGAGGAAGAGCAATTAGCAAGGTCACTAAACGGTCCACCTGTGACATCAACTCACAGTCCTCATTGTTTCGCGGGCTGTTGGTTGCTATTCCTGACTCTTCTTCCCGTTCTGGTTCGTCTTGACAGCCTTCGAGTTCCTTTACGTGTACATAACCTCATTCTATTGTAATATGACTTCTAATGGACAGTTTTGGGATATCACTTAACATCTGCGTGTAGTAAACAATTACAGCTGCATCATTACTGACTTTCGGGAGCAAAGTCAGCGCGAACAGAGAGTAGCCTCTGTAAATCTTTAGGATACTGTAAATACTATAAAATTGAAAAGCGATAAAAGATTGAAGTTCACAGCAGACAAGTTACGACATAGTTGGAGAACGCCGTGCATATCATTACATCACGTGACTCAGGAATCCGTTTACGAGACCTGTTGGGGTATACTAACTCATGTGTACCTCTTCTGACCCATATACGAAAAACTCTAATCTTACAACGAACTTTTGATGTAGAGATGAAACACGTCGATTGCAGTTGGCTGCACCTATGGCTTTGTAATTATAATTCAATTATCAAATGAAGAGTAGCGATCACTGGGTAATAGACATCGGAAACACGCGGCAAAACGAATAGACGCTCATTGTGCAGCTAGCTGTAGTGGAAAATGATAAATCAAGCCTTGAGAGCAAGACATTAGAGCTCTTTTACCGCAGGTCTACAGTTGCGTTTCTAAAGTTTGACGTCTTGTCCGAACGTTCTTCTTCGTGATCGGACAAACAACAAAAGTGTTCGGAAATGTCCGATGTCCGACCGCTATTTCGAGCACTGCTTGCTTCTCTCGACTCAGGAGTATAAATGAGTACCTGGTCATTGACTGGGGTGGACAAGACCGCTGGCTTGGCAGCAACATCATGCAGCAGACGGGTACGTGTGGGCCTTGGTGTCCAGTTCCAGAGCTGCACCATTGTCAGTGCCTCTGGATGACTCTGGCCATGCTCCAGGTGGATTGTAGCGCTGGCCCCAAGACTCCACGTAGCGCATGGAGGCCCTGTCTCTAGAGGCAGGGGGAGCTATCTCCGCAACTGACCTCAAGGTCGACGTTGAAAAACGTGGAGGGCTTAACATTTGTCCATTTGTGTGTGTGTGTGTGTGTGTGTGTGTGTGTGTGTGTGTGTGTGTGTGTGTGTGTGTGTGTGTGTGTGTGTGTAGGCAGACAGACCGATGGACAGACTAACTGGACCTCATTTTGATGCTCTTCTTACTTTGTAGAGAATCATGATGGTAATGCTATAATTGCAAAGACCTTGTGTAAATCGGTACAGTCTGATTTGCTTTATAGCAGCCATTCTAAGTGCTTAAGATCAACTTTATACAGACTTACCAAATGCTAAATATTTACGTTTGTGTAAATACAGGATAATGTTCCATACATGGGAAGTTCAGCTGGAAGTAACGTCGCAACACCAAGTATCCACACTACCAATGACATGGCAATTGTCTATCCTCAGTCTCTAGAAGCACTCAGTCTTGTACCTTTCAACATTAACCCACACTACATTGATCATGACCCAGACAGAAAACACATGGGGGTAACACAGTCATGTGCATAACTAATTATCATTTAATACTGATTCATGGGCATAACAGGAGACAAGAGAGGCCAGAATAAAAGAATTTCATGAAGAAAACACGACTCCTGTTCTGGTATGTGTCAGCTTAAATTAATTCACTTGTCATGCTTCCACAATGTACATCTACACAGGGAATCAGGGAAGGTTCATACTTGTATGTCAATGGTACCAAAATGACTCTTTTAGGACCAACTGGTGCTAAACTGTTCATTCAGTAATAGTCAATCTTGAAGTTATCAGTAGTGCTGTTTAATGTACTAATCATGTAACCTGTATTTAGAGGTGAAGAAGAAGCAAGGGAACTGTTATCAGGTGCTGATGTGAGCTTTCTTTTGAACTGAGACACTGCTACTGCTGTAGTAACTGAATGGTGACCTCTAAGGTTGTCACCAGTATTCTAATGAACATGCTTTTCTAGTGTCCTACACATATGTGGCTGTCGGTATTTTTCAAAGCTGCTTTTGATTCATGTAACAACGAAACAAAGTACTAGGCTGTAGTACTGTCTTGTGGGGGCTTGCTATGTACGGTGTGACCTGCAGACATGTAAAAAATGAATGTTAGCTTCTTCCTGATACAGTGTCTTGTGTGAACCATACCTTGACAACATGTAGTAGCCTGTTAAGTTGTGTTTTATTTCCCTTCCCATCATTGCTGGTGAACAGAAGATGATAACGGTGTCTGCAAATGCAATTTTTTCATTGTTTATGATTCATAAACAAAACCTGCCTGCAAGCACAAACTGTTGGTGTGATGTCACTCCCACGTCACTGAGACTAAAGTAGAGCTCCCAGTCTCCTGTTGGTAAAATCTTAGATGGTAGGTAGAATGATGATTCGATTTCATGGAGATAACCCTGGCCATACCACAGATGAGTGTTCAAACTGCAAAAGAACATTGCTTTATGACGTCACCAATGCATCAACCCATATCATGGCATGCTGTGTAGTAGTAATAATTATATACATTCATGGAAACAGATATAGATTTACAATGGGTGACAGCGACATTCTGTTGGCAACAGCAGAAGGTCGACTCTTGCACTAATTTTAACTGCTAACCTATTTTTACTGCTCTTATCATCTGCTCACAGTAATATGACTCATTTAGATGGTAACAATATAGGGTCTCCTTGCTTGTGGTAGTCCGTGCTTTTCTTTTAAATTGGTAAATTGGTTATAGTATGGTTGGCTTATGCGTAGTATGATATACTAGTATCAATAAAGTTATTGTGTTCAATAATAATAATAATAATAATAATAATAATAATAATAATAATATGTGCCCGAGTGGTTAGCGACAGTTGCTTTCTATCTTGACTACGTGGGTTCGAATCCACGCCGGTACAGTAATAATGAAACTTGTCCTTCTTTATCTTTCATTGTTGGTTCTTTTATGAAGGAATGAGACTTGTTTCACTCGTATGGGGAGCTTCTGTGGTCTGGCGAGGTTTGTGCCAATGTTGACTATACGGACTTGATCCGGGAATTCTGGATTCCCCGTATTGTAGTTGGCCTCTCCGTGACTATAGCTATGGCTTGAAAGAGCTGTGTCTGATCGCCGTGTGGACTGCACAGAGGCATGTACCTCACTGTGCTTACCTGCCGGGTCGGTGGGCGCCCAGTGGGGGTTAAGACCCCTCTGCACCCTCTGAAGGGTTGCACCGAGACATAATATGAACCGGGTCAAGTCTACAAGTACTTGGGTGTAGATGAGAGTAACGGTATTCAGCACAGCATGATGCGGGAGAGACTCCGTCGCGAGTACTTGCGCAGAGTGAAGGTGGTTCTCCGGACTGAGTTGTATGGTCGGAACAAGATTCTAGCCATCAATGGGTTTGCACTACCGGTTCTCACTTACGGTTTTGGCGTCATTCATTGGGGGTGCACGGACCTGCAGCAGCTCGATCGACGGACCAGAAAGCTTCTCTCTATGCACGGTGTCCACCATCCTGCTGCAGACGTTGACCGACTGTACGCTCCTTGCAGTGATGGGGGTAGGGGGTTACAACAGATTGAGTCGACATATCAATCTTGTATTGTGAGGCTGAACTGTTACCTTGCTGACAGTTCTGATCCTTTCATGCAGATGATACGGGAGTGTGACTCTGGAAAATCTTCACACTCGATCAAGCGCATGGCTTGTCGGTTTACTGCACAGCTGCGGAGGAGTCTTGCTTTGGACGACAAGTCGCAGAACTTACACAGGAATGCATCCATCTCGGTTGAAGGTGGCTTCGAGCAAGCGCCTAAAACAGATGCGAGACATTACCGTACGTGTTGCAGTTCTCTTCGTGTGCGGTCCTGGAGCGGGAAGCCTATGCACGGGCAGTATCGTCGTCTCACTGAGCAACCGCCTGTGGACATGAAAGAGACCTACGGATGGCTAAAGGCAGCGAATCTTCCTGCTGCAACTGAGGGACTGGTTGTTGCTGCTCAAGACCAAGCTCTTCGGACTCGGTACTATGAGCGCAAGATTCTACATCGTGATGTCAGTCCTACTTGCCGCATGTGCAGTGTAGGCCTGGAGACAGTCGACCACATTGTGGCAGGCTGTAGTGCTTTGGCACCGACGGACTACACTGATCGACACAATCAGGTGGCATCCATCATTCACTGGGACGTTTGTCGCCATTTTGGGGTTCCAGTGGAGAGCAGATGGTACCGGCATCATCCTGATAGGCTTGTGGAGACGGATGACATTACTATGATGTGGGATACCACCATCCCCACTGCCAGGAAGATCAAAGCCAATCGTCCAGACATCTGTCTCAGAAATAGGAAGACAAACACTTGTCTTCTTATTGATATCAGCTGTCCTGCTGATGGCAACATTGGCAAGAAACATGCTGAGAAGTTGGCAAAGTACAACGACTTGCGAGTGGAGATAAGCCGCATGTGGCATTGTCGAACACTGGTGGTTCCGGTGGTCTTGGGAGCTTTGGGCACAGTGCACGCAGGTATTGCACGGTGGCTGGACATTATTCCAGGTCATCACAACCTGCAGCACTTACAGAAAACAGTGCTTCTGGGATCTACTCGGATCCTTCGTAAAGTCGTGTCTTCTTTCTAGACAGCCATGATGGTCTAAGTACTTCTGAAGCAGGGTTTGCTTCCGGTACTTGTAATAGACTTTACAAACCAGACTGATCTGGTTGAGCACGACACATAATAATAGTAGCGCCGTGACTTAGTGGTTAGCGACAATGGCTACCACTCCATGGTTTGGGGGTTCAAACCCCAGTGACGACAGTAAATTGTGAAACTTGTCTGTCTTTCTTTCTCATGTTTCTCTAGCTTTATCCATGGGACTGTGACTCGTTTCAGTCGTTGGGGAGTTTCTGTGGTCTGGCGAACGGTCCGTTGACGATGACCTCCAGTGCTTTCCTGGTGGTTGTTGATATCCACTAGGCGTGCTGTATCGAGTACGCGGTCACCGTGGTGCCTGCAATCTATATCGAATTGGCTAGTCATTGATCGCCGTATGGACTACACAGAAACATGTACCCCGCTGGGCTCACCTGCCGGGTTGGTGGGCACCCAGATGGGGGTAAAGACCCCACTTGCCCATTATGGAGGGGCATAACGACACAGTAGTAGTCACCGCCATGGCTTAGTGGTTAGTGACAATGGGTACCACTCCATGGTTTGGGGGTTCAATAGTAAATTATGAAACTTGTCTGTCTTTCTTTCTCATGTTTCTCTAGCTTTATCCATGAGACTGACTCGTTTCAGTCGTTGGGGAGTTTCTGTGGTCTGGCGAACGGTCCGTTGACGATGATGTTCAGTGCTTTCCTGGTGGTCATTGATATCCACTAAGCGTGCTGTACCGATGTTCGCAGTCACCGTAATGCCTGCAATCTATATCGAATTGGCTAGTCATTGATCGCCATATGGACTGCATGGAAACATGTACCCCACTGGGCTCACCTGCCGGGTTGGTGGGCCCCCAGATGGGGGTAAAGACCCCACTTGCCCATTATGGAGGGGCATAACGACACATGTGATGGTCTAAGTACTTCTGAAGTAGGGTTTGCTTCCGGTACTTGTAATAGACTTTACAAACCAGACTGATCTGGTTGAACACGACACACATAATAATAATAATAATAATAATAATAATAATAATAATAACAATACTAGAATTGGCTAGTCATTGATCGCCGTATGGACTACACAGAAACATGTACCCCGTTGGGCTCACCTGCCGGGTTGGTGGGCGCCCAGATGGGGGTAAAGACCTCACTTGCCCATTATGGAGGGGCATAGCGACAACAGGGATCTTTTGGTGCAAAGGATCAGCTGTTGATCAACAAGCTGCTTACCGAAGACTGTAAGACCAGGCACAAGAGCTTGAGCATGGCTTGGGTGGACTACCAGAAAGCCTATGACAGCGTGCCACACAGTTGCTTGCTCCAATGCCTTCAGCTGCATAAGATCAGTCCAGTCTTGTGCAGGTTCTTGTCACGTGTGATGAAGAGTTGGAGGACATCGGCGGTGCTTTCTTGCGGGAACAGTACGATCAAGACAAGGCTTATGCAGATCAGGAGTGGTATTTTCCAAGGTGACTCATTTTCTCCACTTCTCTTCTGTATGCCTCTCAATCCTCTGAGCAAGGAGCTGAACAGAACCGGTTACGGCTACCGGATGACTACTGGGCATGGTGAGACTGCCAACCGTCACCTCATCAGTCATCTACTTTGCATGGATGATCTGAAGCTGTATGGCAGAAACTCTGATCAATTGGATGGTTTGTTGCACATGGTTCGTACCTTCTCTGATGACATCCAGAAGAAGTTTGGTCTGGACAAATGTGCTGTTGCACACTTTGTCAACGGCAGGCTATCTGGACACAACTCTGGAGTGACGGTAGGAAAAACAGACACCTGTCTGGAACTGGGTCAAGTCTTACAAGTACTTGGGTGTAGATGAGAGTAACGGTATTCAGCACAGCATGATGCGGGAGAGACTCCGTCGTGAGTACTTCCGCAGAGTGAAGGTGGTTCTCCGGACTGAGTTGTATGGTCAGAGCAAGATTCTAGCCATTAATGGGTTTGCACTACTGGTTCTCACTTACAGTTTTGGCGTCATTCATTGCGGGTGCAACGACCTGCAGTGGCTCGATCGACAGACCAGAAAGCTCCCCTCTATGCACGATGTCCACCATCCTTTTGCAGACGTTCACTGACTGTACGCTCCTTGCAGTGATGGGGTAGGGGGTTACAACAGATTGAGTCGACATATCAATCTTGTATTGTGAGGCTGAACTATTACCTTGCTGACAGTTCTGATCCTTTCACACAGATGATATGGGAGTGTGACTTCGAAAAATCTTCACACTCGATCAAGCGCATGGCATGTCACTTTACTGCACAGCTGCAGAGGAGTCTTGCTTCGGAAGACAAATAGCAGAGCTTACACAGGAATGCATCCATCTCGGTTGAAGGTGACTTCGAGCAAGCGCCTGAAACAGATGCGAGACATTACCGTACGTGTTGCAGTTCTCTTCGTGTGTGGTCCTGGAGCGGGAAGCCTATGCACGGGCAGTATTGCCGTCTCACTGAGCAACCGCCTGTGGACATGAAAGAGACCTATGGATGGCTAGAGGCAGCGAATCTTCCTGCTGCAACTGAGGGACTGGTTGTTGCTGCTCAAGACCAAGCTCTTTGGACTCGGTACTATGAGCGCAAGATTCTACATCATAATGTCAGGCCTACTTGCCATATGTGCAGTGTAGGCCTGGAAACAGTCGACCACATTGTGGCAGGCTGTAGTGCTTTTGGCACCGATGGACTACACTGATCGACACAATCAGGTGGCCTCCATCATTCACTGGGATGTTTGCCACCATTTTGGGGTTCCAGTGGAGAGCAGATGGTACCGGCATCATCCTGATTGGCTCGTGGAGACGGATGACATTGCTATGTGGGATACCACCATCCCCACTGCCGAGAAGATCAAAGCCAATCGTCCAGACATGTCTCAGAAATAAGAAGACAAACACTTGTCTTCTTATAGACATCAGCTGTCCTGCTGATGGCAACATTGGTAAGAAACATGCTGAGAAGTTGGCGAAGTACAGCGACTTGCGAGTGAAGATAAGCCGCATGTGGCATTGTCGGACACTGGTCGTTCCGGTGGTATTGAGAGCTTTGAGCACAAGCCGGTACTATCTGCTCTCAAGTGGAATGCCAAAATGATGACAAATGCCCCAGTGGATGATGGAGGCGACCCCTGATTGTGTCAATCATTGTAGTCTGTTGGTGCCAAAGCACTGCAGCCTGCCATAATGTGGTTGACTGTCTCTAAGTCTGCACTGCACAAGCAGCAAGTGTGACTGACATCATGATGCAGAACGTTGTGCTCATGATACCAAGTCCAAAGAGCTTGGTTATAATTTGATCAGCAACAACCAGTCCCTCGGTTGCAGCAGGAAGGTTCGATAGCCATCTTTAGGTCTCTTTCATGTTCACAGGTGGTTTCTCAGTGACACAGCTATACTGACAATGCATAGGTTTTCTGTTCCAAAACTGCACACAAAGAGAACCGCTGCACATGTAAATGTTTTGCATCTGTCGGAAGTGCTTGCTCGAAAACACCGTCAAACATGATGGTCCGACTTCTGTGAGGGTTCTGCAGCCTGTTGTCCCTAGCCGGAGTCCCCTGCAATGGTGCAGTAAACTGACAGGTCATGTGTCGGATCGAATGAGGACTTCCTAGAATCACACTCCTGTACCATCTACATGAAGGAATCAGAATTGCTACAAACGGTAACAGTCCAGCCCTACAATACACAACTGATACATTGCATCGATCAGTTGTAACATTCGACTGTCCTTGGCACTCGGAGTGAGATGGTCAATGTCTGTCACAGGATGGTGGACACTGAGCATAGAGAGAAGTTTCCTGGTCCGCGGATCAAGCTGCTGCAGGTCCATGGCCAACCAATGACACATTGTTCTCCCTAGAAATCTTAAAAAGCAGAGCGCAATGCTCTGTGAAGTGAGTGTTTACCTAATGCCACGCCCACTGTTGCCCTTAGTTTTCTTTGAACAATGTTTCCACAGGAGTTTTTAACTTCAACAACGTTGCTCGCAGAGAATGGCTGAATAGTTCTCTGGGATGCTGACATGATTTGCATACACTACCTGGCATGTATATGCATGCATGTGAACACCAGGTGTGAAAGCGTGATAATTATATAAATGTGGCTGCATGCGAGAGTGTGTACAGTGTTTGCTAATTTCAGTATGAGCCATAAGAAACTGTAGACTTGGTGAGTAACATAGTCTAAACATATAGCGTTGAACCGACTTCCAGTCTGGGGACTTGTGGCTGGCTATGTTTGTATCTATGTGCCTAAGTCTTGCCATGCTTCAGGAATGTGTCGCACCTACTGTGTGTGGACCCAATCACCACAAACACTCTCCTTTATGTCGTACGCGGAAATCAGAGACAATAGATGAGCAGCCAATCAGATCTGCGTAACGTTCACAAAAGAGTTTCTTACTAGAACAGTGTAATTTATGTTTGCGAGTGCCAGGTCTTGTCAGAAATAAACAACAGAACCTACATGTCTGCAACTTCTCATGCGAAATCAGCACTTTCTTGCTTGTAAAACAGTTATACAGGAACCTAACACTACGTAACCATAAGCGATTTTATATCTCGTATGCAATAACTCTTGATGCTGTACTTCGACGACCACAGAGCATTTACAGACCTTGCAGTCACATGAAACGACAGTCACTATGTAGGATGTTAAAGAAATTTTTACAGGTAGCACATTTAGAAAAAATTCCATGTATATTTGTAATTCTTCACGACAATTAATCCTATCCTACATATATGTGGTGTTCAGAAGGCTCATAGCTATGGAAGCGAGGGTGTAAACAAAGATTCAATTGTAATAGTTAGTATAGATGCCACATGATCTAGATGCCACATGACCTAGATGCCACCCACCATCTTACTCTCAGCATCTCGGGTCTTCCTTTCCTGAATGATCTAAACAACCTATTCCAAAACACAGAAGCTCAACTGCTACAATAAGCCAGAGCAGGCCACTCTGCCAAAAGATCCCAGCGAGAACACTGTTGTTATACGTCGTCATCACCCTCTCAGTAGGGCGAGTAGGGTCTTTACCCTCAACTGGGCACCCACAACCCGGCAGGTAAGTCCCAGAGAGGCACGTGTTTCTGTGTAGCCCATATGGCGCTAGTAACTGGCATATCGATTATTGACTGCACGAACTATGAGGATTTCGCCAGCCCTGAACACCATGCCCAACGTATGTCATGCATTGACCACCAGGAAAACACTGATCCTCGATCATTGCCAACAGTCTCCATGCCAGGTCACAGAAACTCCTCATCGACGGAAACAATCTACTTTCACAAACATAGCCAGATAAACAGTAAGAAAGAACCAACAAACTCATGTCACTAGACTGCTGTCGCCACCTGGGATTGCACCCAGTCCACCATGGTCAGAGAGCCAGAACTCTAAATCTAGGCCGTTATGATATTATTATTACTACTAATTGAAGCTGAGTTTTCACCATCACTTCTACAGCTATGACCCTTCTGTAAAGCACAATAGAATTGTCATGCAGAATTACAAATTTAGACAATATTTTCTTTCAAGCGCACTAATTGTAAAATCTATGTAAAGTCCTACAAAGCAACTGTCATTGCATATGACTGCAAAGTCAGTAAAGGGCAGTTATCACATACAGGGCATAATAATGCTCATGGTTATGCAGTGTTTTATTCTCCCGTATATAAACAACGAAAGAGACTGATGTCATATTAGCAGTTTGCAGACAAGTCAGTTCTGCTGTATATTTTCGACAAGACCTAGCAATCGCAAACATAAATTACACTGTTCTGGCAAATAGTCTCTCATGAATGTTTTATGCATCTAGTTGGCTGTTCGTCCATTGTCTGTAGTTGCCACATACGACATAAGAAAACACTGCTCTGTGATTGGGTCCCACACAGGAGACATGGCACATTCCTAAAGCATTACAAGACATAGTCACAATGCCTGCAGACCAGAAGTCAGTTCATCCTTTACATTTTGAGTAGCTTCTCACCAAGTCTCGTGACTTTCTACAAAGTACCATTTCTTCTGGCTCGTAGCTTTAATACTGTTATTATGTAGTATCAACCAGGGGCAGAGGCGCGACTAGCAAGTTAGGGGTGGGACATGAAGGACATCGGAGTACAAGAACTACGAGGGTACTGTTTGCTTACAAAAATAGAAGGTGAACAAAGTTTGGAGTGCTCAAGCTCCCTCATCCCCCCAGCCCCGGGGCCGCTGGTATCAACAAACTGACATCTTCATATTCAACTTTCCTATGTCTACCTTATATTTCCTACACAATAGGTGTTGCTTTTCTTGTGCTTCATGACGATTTCTCCTAACCTAGACACAACACTAGTAATCATTCACACTACCTTACAGTCAGTAATCTGTCACCAGTCGCTAACAGGTGAACTAAATCCATCATTCTTCAAGACCAACTTCATCCACAGCTCTCCTCTTTGGTGCACAACAGCTGAATACTTTCCTTCAACCAGTGACAAACGATAACTAGACATAACAATGTTAACAAAGAAATACAGTAAATCAAAAGCCTTCTTTCAGGCAATAACTATGCATACAACCACATACCCTAACAAATTTCCAAGTGTTTGCAAACACTGAGACAGAGAAGCCACCTATTACAGTTGTGGTAAGATGCAAAATCTTACATGTTGAGTGAAAACTACCTGATAGCTTGGAACAGCAATGTATGTGAAATGAAGTAAATTTAAATCATCTACCATCCTCTCACAGTCCAAACCAAACCATGCAGCATCATCACTTCTGACACTGGTCTGTGTAAAATAAAATCCAATTGAAAAACAAATGCAATAGCTTCCTATATAATGACAATGTCATTATTCAATTAAGCTACATTACTGCCACTATAGAATTATATATGTTGACATACTACAATTACCATAACAACGCATATGTAACATCTTGCAGTACCTAAAGTATTCCAAGGAAGAGCCACAATATCAATTCACTTCAGGCAATAACATTCAAATAAAACAAATAAAGCAAACAATTCTAATATTACTATAGACTATGACACATTTCAGTCGTTGGGGAGTTCCTGTGGTCTGGCGAACAGTCCATTGACGTCACGATCACCATAATGCCTGCAATCTATATCTAATTGGCTAGTCATTGATTGCAGCGTGGACTACACAGAAACAATTACCTGCTGGGTTGGTGAACACCCAGATGGGGTAAAGAAACCACTTGCCCATCATTGAGAGGCATAACGACACACTATATGATTATCACTAAGCAGTTAAATTCAAGTGTTAAAACTTGTGATTTCTAATCTTTACATGCGTGAGAAACTTGGGTAGTTACATAGCAGAGATATCAAAATGCTGAAATGTTTTATCTTTGCTATTATAAAAATTCTTGCAATGCATTAACTGCAGGAGAAAAAAACAAAAGAGGGGTATCAAATGAACAGCATACTGTTGGCAATATTACAACAAATTTCAATGACCAGCACATGTGTCTTAGACAGACCACTGCTCTCTAATGTAACTTCTGACAAGCTAAATGGTGCAAAAAATCTACTACATGGTGTAACATACATTGCAATAAAACATACAACACAGTATATAAGCAGAACCCTGAGTAGCTGTGACACGCCAGCTAATTACTTCATCAACTACACATTATAAGGTATTGCCATGAATCAAATTCAAAGTTGAGAATCATTATCTTCTGTACAATGTGATATTTTCAGTGTTATTTTATTTTCAGTAAATCCGGTGTGCCTTTTCCTTACCTAATTAAGATAACACCCAAAAATTATTTTCTAACTACAGTACTGTACTCTAATCCACGTGCAGAATGCGCCGATAGAATGGAAGTAACCCGGATACTTCACAAACTCCCGAAAGTTTTGCACACAGTGATGAGTGCCTGTTTAGAGAAACAACGAGCCTCCCTAGAGCAGCCCACAAACGCAAGAGCCAAGGTCCACCATGTCCATGACACCATAAGTAGCGGGCAAGCGGTACTATAGATTTCACGTGACACCCAAAATCTCTTCTTCTGCCACACCAAATTTGTGCCTCGTCTTACTGAAATTAGGATACACTGAAAGAAATTTGCTTCTGAAATACCAAAATTTTAAAACATCAAAAATAACATGATATACAGTATTCTAAAACTAAGTCTCAATTGCCTATAGTAAACTATAATTTTAAAACTATTTCTCTGAAAAAGAATAGACGTAGAGATTGTATAAAAAGTAATAGAAACAAGACTTAGATAATATGAATCTAAATCTTGTTTCCATTACTTTTAATACAATCCCTACATCTATCTTTTTTCAGAGAAAAAGTTTTTAAAATTCTAGTTTGGTAAGTTTTTAGGAGTGCGAAAGCACAACCTACTCCATTAATTAAACAAAGATCTTATAGCCTAACACATTTTCTACATCATACTTGGTCTACATGTACAGTCTCATATCTTGAGCGGGTGGATCTTAGGCTTACAGTGTACTTTTGAAAAATATGCTAAGAGCTATGCAGTGTTTGCGTATAGGTTTGAATCAGAGGTTACATTTAGTTGCAATAATACCACTAGTAAATGAAGCTGTGTTCTACTCGCTTCAGAGCTACGAGCATACATGCATGTAGTTGTGTGTGTGTGTGTGTGTGTGTGTGTGTGTGTGTGTGTGTGTGTGTGTGTGTGTGTGTGTGTGTGTGTGTGTGTGTGTGTGTGTGTGTGTGTGTGTGTGTACTGCAAAATATTTTGATCTCGTGCAAAAGGTCATTGAGATTGGACAAGGAATGTATGCAGATGATTAGCTGTTAGATCTTTTGGTTGTCTACAACAATTTCTAGATGCATGTTTGCATACTTTTAAAGTTTGTGTCCATTGGGGTATGAGTATTAGCGTTAACAGCTAAAGTTCTTGGTGTGAGCAACAAGCAAGCTCACATTTCCATTGATGGCCATGCATCATGTTACAGAATTTGATAAGTTTGTTATCTAGATTGAAACCGCAAAATTCACTAAGTTAGATAGACATATCACTACCAGGAGAATCGAGATGCTATTTTCAGCAGTGTCAACTTTTTCTTTGTCATCATTGCTGGCCAGATGTCATTGAATTTGCTCACATGCATGTGACCGAGCATGTGTACGCGAGTTCCGAGCATCTTGAACAAAAGCTCGACTTCTACACGCGACCGGCTTGTACACATTCGATTGCGGAAGTTTGGTCTTAAATATGATACAGTAGCATAGACAACTGCAAAAATTTCATCGCAGGCCACACCTCTAGCTTGTAACAAACGTCACACGTTCCGATCGCGAGCACTGCAAAGTCAACATTTCGTGAATGAAGCAAGCCGAATTAATTTGCTTTTCCCATAATTCTGCTTGAAGGCGTTGGTATTCTAACTACGTCAAGAAGAGGTATATCGTGTCTGCGATTGCGATGACATTCATGCAATGTCACTTCTAAATGCACTTTTCTTGCATTTGCTCGTGCGATTCTTTGCCTAACTGTAGGCAGGAAACACTACGAGACATGTCAAGAACTCTTGTCGCCTTGCTCGTACACCTAAACTGCTTCCTCTAATGTAAATAGGGTACATAGCAGGAGCTTAATTGTAATTGGCTGCCTGGGTATTGTTTGTTAACAACTGCTTGTTGTTGAACGTAAGTAAGTAGATGATTCAAATCCATTCTACAAATCTTTTCTATTAGATGTTTCTTTTTTCTATCATCAAAAGAATACAGGTTGGCTTATTATACATCGTTTCCCAAAGTTTTAGCTTTAGATATGCCGTAGTCAACGAGTAATGCGTGACGAAAAAGAAGAAGGATGAGAAGGAGGAGGAGGAGGAGGAGGAGGAGGAGGAGGAGGAGGAGGAGGAGGAGGAGGAGGAGGAGGAGGAGGAGGAGAAGGAGAAGGAGGAGGAGGAGGAGAAGAAGAAAAAAGAAGACAAAATCTGGCAAAAATTCCAAAATTGACAAGTGTTTTTCTCCTTCTGAAGACAAGCTGAGATCAATTCAGAAGTAGTCAAGCGTAGTTGAACTTGTAAGGTTTTCTATCTGTTGTTTTCAAGATATTTAGCCTCATTTTAAGGTGATTTCTAAAGGTCTAAATCTGACCACGCCCACAAAACCTGGTCAATCCCTACATACAGAGTACAACCGTACCCTGTGATTAAATCAAAAAATTAAAAGTTGCCTACTTATAGTAATAGTAAATTGCCAGCATTATGATGATATGATACAATCTGATATCACCATATGATATATTGTACCGCACCAAGAATAATGATTTAGCTCTTTCATGGGGGATTATGAATACATACTGACACAACATACTAACAACTGCATACACACATATGCTGACATACCAAGCGATTACAAAAATTAAACACAGGAACTACCAACACGATTTCTTTCCTCAAATGTACCATCTGTAGGCTTCTAGCTAGTCCATTTCAGTTTAGCAGAGTTTAGTGCTCTTTGCAACAAAAATATGGATGTCATGTACATTTGTCGCTTTCTGCATCTTCAACAGTCTTTGAAGTGGTCACAAAAGGAATCACATCGCCTCATTCCAGTCCTTGTCAAATCCTTCTTTTGAGGCGATCTTCAGCATCTTCACATCATATGCTTTCTCCAGATTCCACACATGACATCCATGCAATGCATGGGGAATAATAACTGTACATTGAGAACTGTCATCCTTATACCTTCTCATTCCAACATACTCCTCCCAGTTACTTCTCTTCCTGATTCTTGCAATACGTTGCTTGCTCAGTACAAACACGTCCCTAATGGCACCAAAATGAGTTATTTCTGTTCCTAACGAGGTTGGGTTACCATCCAAGAGAATGATGGCATCGACATGCTACATTTGACATGAACTACCATCAGTAAGCAATTTTGTGAGGACTGTCACGGGTGTTCTGTATCAGCTTGTGGATCAATGATGAGATAATGAAACAGCTACCAGAATGTATAAGGTTAACGTTGTCTATCCCGTCACACATAGTTTACTATATCAAAGTGCTACAATGACCAAGCAGAGACACGGGAAGCTTCCTCCACTTCATCAGCAGATGTTCATGCAAATTGAATCACCCGTCAAGAAACGGTCGTTTCACCAAAATCAAAATATCATGTACAGTACCTGAGAAGTTGACAGATTTTATTTTGGCGATTTGACGTTGCTGTTGGATAATTGATGTAGGCGTCGACCTGTGTGTGTGTGCATGTGTGTGTGTGTGTGTGTGTGTGTGTGTGTGTGTGTGTGTGTGTGTGTGTGTGTGTGTGTGTGTGTGTGTGTGTGTGTGTGTGTGTGTGTGTGTGTGTGTGTGTGTGTGTGGACATGGGTTTCATGGGGAGTTTGCAGTTGACAGCTGCATTCGTGGCCATCACATTTCTGTGGCTTCGTGGTCTCCAGCTATTGATGAAGAATTGCTGTGTAAGCATGAAGAACAAAACCCACATGATTCCTATGCTGTTGCCATTATTTGTTATCACCATGCCTGATGAACGTGGGTGATGACATCACGATAACGTCATACCCCTACGTATATCTCTATCTCGGTGGCCAAAATTATTGGCAGATTTTACATTGGCGGTCGCTGGAAAATCCTACAATCTGCCAAAATAAACTTTGCGCCAATATTTCATCTTATACGGTATACTCAAACTATCTCAAATTCTCTCGGTAAAAAGCAGCAAATGCCTTTCTGCATGCTCTTTCATTTCTTGAATTAAAATCCCACTGTGAATGCATTATAGCATTGCAATTAACACTCATCATATCATTGTTTACCATATCAAATCCATCTCAATCATGTAATCATCTTGCGCAGTTCTTTTTTGACGTCTCAATTCATAATTCGTTCCTACCTGTCTGCATTGTTCTATGCAGATGTCTTATACGAATGCAACATTTAGCCAATCTGACCATATAACCTCCCTCAGACTGTTAAAAGCAGTTGTAGCCTTTGTCAATGATCAATCACAGCAGTGCAGTTCATTGCAAATTGCAGCTTCATAGGGAACTTCAATTATGTCAGCTCCATCTCTACACCATTTCCAGTTCAAATTTGCAAGTAATCACTTCAATTTCATATTCTGTCAGATCGAATGTGCTGGTGCAGTGTACTCACTTCAAGTTCCTATCTTTCAATTCAAATATAAGACTCAGGGGTGGTGGAAGCTCCTTTGAATGGGGGATAGAAATTTCTTAACAGACTGCTGCCATTTTGATTTTAACTGAATATGGTTAGTTTGTCCATTGATTAATCTGTGACAGAAGTAGCTATAGCAGCATGCACACAAATGATCATGAGGATGTATCAAGTGAGTCAACAACAACACCATCCAATATTATGTCTACTTGCAAGCAAGAAAACTTCCAAAGTATTTTCTTCGATCATTGTTTGCTGAAACAAAGTCCAATTACATAGCGTCCAGTATTGGAGGGGCAATGCCCCCAATCCCTATATTAGAGAACATCTCCCCCCCCCCCCCCCCCCGTTCCGTCATCCCTGTAAATTGTCAGTAGTCATGTCAAATTGACATTCTGTCACTTCAATTCATAATTACTAAACTCAAATTAGCATTATAACCAATTTGTTGTTCAACACTTCAGATTCACACTATTAAACTAATTCATTCTCTGGCACTTCAAATTTGTGAGACATTAATTAAAACTTTAATATTTACAGTAGCCAGTTTGCACACATTTTATATTCACCACCACAAGTGGCTCAAGTCTTCCAATCCACCTGTCATTCTCACGTAATTAAGATGAAAATACACCAAGTACAACAAGGGTACTTAGTGCTTGACTACATCAAGTACTGTAAATGCCACTTAACGACACTTACTCAAAGTATTTGTAATATAAATGTTAACCTAATTAATTAATGCAATCGTGAAATAACACTATAAATACATAAAGCATACCATGTCTAAATATCCTCCTGTGAGACTGTGCATTGAATGGTTGTAAGCAAATGGAAAATATGATGCTTCCTACACTCAAAGTAACCGAAGCTGTGTTAATTAAATCCTCACATGTACATGTTAACATCAAAACTACACGTACCTTTCCTGTCACAGCACCAATTAGGTGATGACCACCTTCAATTGTAAGTTGACTATGTAAGCCTTTACACATAATATTACAGTATCTCGTT
This sequence comes from Corticium candelabrum, assembly GCF_963422355.1. Lineage (NCBI taxonomy): Eukaryota > Metazoa > Porifera > Homoscleromorpha > Homosclerophorida > Plakinidae > Corticium > Corticium candelabrum. The sequence continues at coordinate 7,143,555 of NC_085099.1, forward strand.
AGTTACAGCATCTTTTACAATGACAACACACATCAATAACCCAGCCTTGAGGAATTACATAATGATGAAGACAGGCACAGCCTATCAGAGTTAAGTTGCATTGCAAGTATCTACCGATGCACACACATAATTGTAAATCAGAATGTTACCAATTAAATACATCATGATAAATACATATCACCTCCAGCTGTTTCACAGTTGGAATCAACAGATGTTGACAACCAGGCAAAGTAGCAAGTGCTTTGGTCACTATTGAAAGACTGTCTGTTCTCAATTTAGCATCCTAAAGCAAGAAGTAGAGGCAATTTGCAAACTTTAGTACTCCACCGCATGGTACTGCATGACCTGGCAATGTCCAGTTGACCCTAGAAATCGAGCATCCAAGCCAAACAACAAATTAATGTTGGAAACCAAGACATGTTTCAGCTAAAACACAAAAACAAAGTAGACTAAATTATGTTGCAAAAATTTCATGACTAAACCTGGTCAATAAGTTGCAAAATATCGCCAGACGTAATCCCATTGCAAGATTTATTCAAACAGTAGCAAAAGCCAACTGTAATCTTCATTCTGTTAAATGTGTACTAACATCACAGTCGCAATTTCAAAACAAAAATACCAAATCACACCCCACATCCTCAACAACAGAAAAGTCTTTCTCCAATGCAGCTGGAAACTGAATTAGCAGTTCATTTTGTGTCAATCCGCTAAGAATGTAGAGTCTGTGCACCAAAGTAATACCATGCCTGAGACACAAACGATATGACACAAACACAGGTTTTGTACAACAGTCCTTGCCCACTGCATCAAGTATATGAGATCTGATTTTTCCAGTGGAACAAAACTCTTTAAGTCAACAGTACTACCAGCAGATATACCTTCAATATGACATCAGTCATAATCAATTCTTATGCAGCAAAAGGGCAAAACCGCTTGGCTAACCTCTTTCTGGATTTCTAATGTTCGATTGCTTGGTCAACAATTGACTATACTAAAACATAAATCAAAACTACCATAGTTACCACAACATAAAACCCTGTGTACCAATGTCCAAAGCTCAAACTACCTTAATTGCTACAGTATTTGGCTTTACCACAGAACAATTGCTGTGTTCACTTTCATTCAAATGGCTTTTGTATAGTTGATCTATATACTCTACTGGCATTAAAGCTTCTAGCTCCAAATCCCACACATGACTTCTGGAATGTCTAGTAATAACAGAATTGTATAGTAAACACAATGCAACTACCCAATGAAGTCCTTGATTATTACAAATACAGTAAAACCTCATTAAGCTGAACTTCATTAGTCCAGATCCTTGCTAATCCAAACGGTTCTCAGGACTATGCCTCGTTACACCAGACCTAAAATACACTTCGAGGTTCAAAGCTCTGAAAACTGCCACATGTTTATGTGTGGTCTCCACACTGTTTAGATATGCTGTTCACCAGGAAGACTAGGAAAAAGCTGAAGCATGCGCATAAGACACCAACAACTGACAAGAAGTCAGGATGCATTGCAAACCTAATCTTATACCATTTACCAAAGTACAGTTTCAGACATCAGGAAGAACTTTGGAATGAGACTTAGGAGGTCCGCAAAACTCTCAAGCTACAAAAAGCTAAAGAAGACCGTATGTAGTTTGGTCAGTGCACATTCTCTGAAGTAAGGTCTGGAATCTGAGACTACGCGTTTTCGTTAGTCCAAACCACTAAATGAACTTTCTGAGACAAGATTATTATGATTAATGAGGTTATACTGTACAACAGACCTTTTATTAAAGACATGAGCAGCAACATGATTAGTATTTCCAATCTTCATATAATGAATCGGAATATTAATGTCCCTAACAATAAATGAGATTAAGCACTGGTCAAAACTATACATCAACCATCAAAGTGCACAAAAATCCTGAAAATATACCGTATTTCCAAGAATAGTGCCCCATGGGGTACTATTTTTCATAGTTCTGAAACATGGGACATTTATTTAGCATGGGGCACAATTCAAGCATGGGGCATTAATATTTTGCAAGCACAGAGACTGTTGCATATTTGTTTGCATACCATCACACTACACAAACAAACTACCTAATCTAATCTTACAGTTACCCCTTGGCTACGTTCTCTTTTACTTGAGTTGTATTCCTGGCCTGTTGCATATGTTGAATCTTCATCGTCACTTAGAATTTCTATCTGGATGTTCATTTCATCTCAAATGTACACATTGATAGAAGCACATGCATATAACTGGGTTTGAATACTACCCAGTGGGGCACTAATTGAGCATGGGGCACTATACGCGGAAATACGGTAAGGTACAACTTTAATGAAAAACCATTAATAAGATTCCACAAGCATATTCCCGTTCATCCCTCGGCTCCCATACAGAAAACGCACTAGTCCTCATTGATGGGATATATGGATTGGCAACAGAGTTCCTAGCCTCTCATCCAAAGATCCATTCGATAAGACACAGAGTGCATTGACACAAACAATCAATAGATCAATGTGTGTGTGTGTGTGTGTGTGTGTGTGTGTGTGTGTGTGTGTGTGTGTGTGTGTGTGTGTGTGTGTGTGTGTGTGTGTGTGTGCGTGTGTATGCACGTGCACATGCATACGCACGCACACATGCAGTGTTCAGTAATAAAAACTTCGGTAAGCAGACAAGGTTACAGTGCTCAAAACCTTAATTTTATCAACCTTTTTGTATGAATCAGAAACCTGGCCAATGACATGGACCAATATTCAACGCCTCAACAACTTTTCATTTGAGATGCCTTAGGACCATTCTGAGAGTTACAAGATGGGATCACAAATAAACAGATTCGGCCATTAGCAGATGAGGAACCTAGAGAGATACAAATCTGTCGAAGGCATTTACATGGCTAGGCTATGTTGATAGAATGCCCTCACAAAGACATCAGAAACTGTTATTGAGTAGCGAAGTATATGACATCAAACAGCCTGGACATGATGTCAAACAATGGTGAATAGACACAAAACTTGATGTATGATCTAACCACAGTCAAGAAACAACAATCAAGTGCTGGTTCAAGAATACCGAGTCTGAAGAGAAGTGTTGCTTGGCGTAAGCCATTATAGTGGGCAACGTGGCAGGATTCAAGATTCCGGGTTCCAGGTGTGCGTGCGCCTGCATGTATTACAGGAAGCTTACACTAATGAAGTGCATAAAGACCACAGAGTATTAAAATCCTCAATATTCTAGAATCATGAGTCTTGTAAATACGTCTATGTACGTACTTACTTATTTCCTTCCAGTGAGCAAACAATAATCAAATTGAAAGATGACAAATAAACAATCAGTGAACACTTGAATTACACGAAGTCTGTTCTACTTCACTGTTCATCACTGTAACAATTACTTTCACTGGCTGACACTGAATATTCCTACCCAGCAAAATGATAGCTATTCTGACATGTTTTACCCAGCCCTTGCCCTCCCCAATAAAAATTGCCTGTGCTGCTTCTTCTGGAACAACACTGTTGTATATGCAATTCAATAACAGAAGTGATTGTCCTTTATCAAAAACAACCCTCTGGGCATGTATGCACATGCTATCAAACAAGTATTTTTTTGTTCAAGGCTAATAATGCACAACACAGCAAAACACAATAACACACTGCTCTAATTGATATATATATATATATATATATATATATATATATATATATATATATATATATATAATACAAAACAAACATAAACCTGTTGGTCCAGTATTCATTTTCCGGTTTCCATCGTTGTTTCTGACCATAGCTGTCCAAAACTACATGACCATTAACAACAACAAGTGCTCCATCATCAGATGCCACTGATAAAGTGAATTTCTAGATTGACACAAACCATGCATTTATGACAAAATAAAGTAATGTTAAGTAGTTGAAGCTACTATCAGTTACATGTGCTTGTTGTAATACACAAGGGAGATGAAAGCTGTGTCGATATAAATATGAGTCACTAAGAAATTAATGTGCTGGTACCACAAAAATTGTGCAGCAAGCACATACAGATGTTTCACCTTTTTATCACTTCTGTACCTCCATACTGAGTGATCTCTATCTGACCATAGCCAGCAGGAGTGACAACCTGCTTCCAATCATTTGATCTAACCATCAATACTTAAAAGTAAATTTCCATTACCATTCAAAAGTTGACTACGTACAAATTAGATGCCTTCCCTAATGGCAACTCTCGCAACAACCATTGATCACTACCTCGTGAAATAAGCTACAATTCCAGAGCTGAAAATCAACATAAATCACAGCCAGCACAAGCCAGAAGGCACACCTACTGTATGACGATGAAGATGCAGCTGAGATGTTTTAATTAATGCTGCAGAGTCTCGTACCTTTCTTTGAGAAGATGTAACATATTCAATCTAAAACAGTAAAGTAGAGATCATGTACACTGCCACAACATCTGTAAACCAATGGCTTAATTAAGTAAGACAACTTTGCAGTTAACATTTATTACAATTATCAGCAACTTGCAAAGACTGCATAGTTCCTACGGATAAGCAATCCGTGATACAATAAACACTCCATTGAATAAAAATTATAATAAAAACAACCAGGACTCTGATACAAGCTCATTAGTTATATATAATAATTAGCCAACGGGAAGCCTAGACTAATTATCAAGGGCAAAGCCCCAAGAATAAAGATAAATTATTGATGATAATGCTAAACCAGCCATAATTTAAATGATTTGTTGTATGATTAATTGATTACTAGGACTGCTGGCCGGCCATTACTTTTCACTCAAATATAATAAGTGTAAGGAGTGTAGGATTTGATGTGGGTGTTTGTGGTCTCAAGTGATTGTTGTCAAGTGATTGTTGACAGGTCGACAGGGAAGCTAAGTGTTTACAACAAATCACAAACACATCAACCCATTTTGTTCCCACGAGTTAGACAATAAGTCTAGTTTGTTAGTTGTCTCTTTATCCCACCTGGTGATGCTGCTAAATGGCAAAAGAAGTCAATCAAGACCCAAGCGAGGATGATTTTAGCCTCTCGAGGGAAGAGCTAGCCATTGCAACAGGACAGCAAGGAGAGGTTTCTGGAATGTGTTACACGCAAAGATATCATCATCAACCGGCATTGAAAGGGTGCATATGCAAGACTACAGAAGCAAATGACTGGTGGGCAACAAAGACAATTGTAATTTAAAGACTAGTCATAGAAAATTGGCATTCTATCACAATTTGATTTCACGTAATACCAAATTGATTGGACTAATCATTTTCAAATTCACAATATGTCAAACCAAATTGTCCTCCGTCACTTCAAATTTGTGAAGTGTCAATTCAAACTTTCACACACACAAAAAAAAGACAATTCATATTCACCTCAGGAAGTGGCTCACCTCTGCCAATCTACTCTTCGTTCTCACCTAAGAAGTCCATGTACAAATACTTAGTGCTCGTCATACTTGTACATGAACATCTTGAGCAGCATTTATACGGGGGCCCAATAAATTATGTCCCGAGCTCGACCCTGGCCCGTAGTCCTGGGCCCCCGTAGTCTTGGGCATGACCCTGTTCTGTGTTCACAGTCTATAGCCACCATCAGTATCTCAGCTAGATGTGCAGGGTCTGAAGTGAGAGTCAATCGCATGGTCTGTAAACAATGGCGGGGACACAGAAGTGTACTATATATGGACTGATGAAGAGGTGATAGCACTCATGATGAGAGCGTGCAAAATCAGCTCAACGGCATGACTAAAATGACTAAAATTAATTGAAAAGCACGTAAGATGAGTTCACGATTTTCCGCCATAACTGCATGCTTGAACTAGTTAATGATGGGCAAAGCTATATCATGACCGGGCTTGACCCAGCATTCAAAAGTGAGCCGTGCCCGTGGGCCTGGGGCATACCTCAACCCAAATAATTGTCGTGTAAACAGACGGTCCTGGTTCTGCCGGGGTCAGACCTGGGTCCAATAATGTTGTGTAAACGGGGGTTTGTAAGGTGAATTGACAGAGTCAAGCTACTTATTGTGGTGAATATAAAATGTATACAAACTGGCTTCTGTAAAAGTTTGAATTGACGTCTCAAAATTTGAAATGATGGTGAATAAATTTGTTTTGACATGTATTATGAATCTGGAGTGTCCAATAACAAATTTTGTTTGACATAATGCCAAATTGATTTGGACTACACTGATGAATTTGAAGTGACAGAAAGTCAATTTGATATGGTTACTAACAAATTTGAATTGACAAGATCCAAACTTGAAGCTGTGACTACTAGCATATTTGATCTGAGATACCATGAAGTTAAAGTGACTACCACATTTCCTCATTTGAAGTTTTGGTGCCTATATATAACTCAATGGTTTTTAGATTTAGCAAGAAAACAAGGCTGGTGGGAAGATGAGGCCACAGCTACTGGTATTTACTATTGTCAACAAGTGCCCAACAGTGATAAGATGCAAAATGGAAGTAACTTTGTGTTGATCATGCTTGCCACATATCAATTCCAGACTACCTACAATGCAGCAACAAATATCGATAAATTTCCTGTCTTCTGGTCCGAGTCTGCATCATACCCTATGTCAAACCACCACAAGGTTTATTAATCTCTAGTAGAAGTACACATGTTTGTAACGTGTTGTAGGTGTAGACTAGAGGCATTACGGCTGGCACTTATTTGTCCTAACATTATTCAGGACCCAGCAGCTAAATGAGACCAGCAGCAATAGAAAGTCCAGCTCCCAAATGAGGAAATCCAGTACAGTGCTTGCAAATTTGATCTGGAAATTATGTAGATTTGAGAAGCTCACACCAGTCTTCGCAAGTCTGATAAAATCATATAAACAACTGTTGACAAGGAAATACATATATAGAAAACGGTATGATCCACTTCAAAATATGACAAAGGTGACATGTGCAATACTACAGTACATGCAACCCTCCTCTAACTTCTCAAGGACTAGAATTTTTTGTAAGTTGCTGAGATGAATCTGTAACAACACATTTAGAGCATGGCCAAAAACGGACTGAGATCCAATTTTGGGAGTCACAAATGGACGGGGTTCTCTAAAATTCAACCTAACCCCAGCCCTAACCCTAATCCTAGCCCTAACCCTGGTCCATTAGCGGCTGCCACTAATGGACATGAGATCCAATTATTGCCAGGTCCATTATTAACATGACAGGTCAAACTGATGTCTGTACAAACACCATCCATGATGTCATATGTTTCCAGTTTTATCTTGTTCCTTCAATTTTGCAACCTACACTACAATGTACACAGTTCTACTACATTGTAACCTCATAACTATTGCTAACCTTTACACAAGCAAGCTGACAAGCCGTATAGTGGGTAGATTTGTTTCACACTCACAAATCACTACTATGAATAAGCTTTGTGGTAAGCCTGCTAGGATAACCTTCTATTGTTTCCACATCCACTTCAATAACCTAGCTGGCAATCACTGGCAAATAAATAAAACAAAATCAGCATAATAATCAGAGATAACCAAAATAACTCACATATGAATGACGTAAGGCTCGTCAGACAAGAAAAATTTAAAACTAAACTAAGTAAATAGAAGTGCTAAAATAATGTACCATCAGTTCAGTCTTCGTAATCTTCAATCGAGCATAACCAACAAGATTTAATGCGTCATTCTGCTTATTCTCAGTTCTGTATGCACTCCATGCTGGTGAGCGAATCCACGATTCAGCATCCTAATCATTGTAGAGTATGCATGTAGAAAAACAGCAAATCCATGGAGACAATCCTTCCTTACATAAGTTGGTTGTCCAAAATTTCCAGACACAACATATACTGGACATTGTGGATTCACAAACACATTAGTCTTCCTTGTTTCAGGTCTAAGCTTTAGCACAGGAAATGTTCTCTGCATGCAACAACATTTCAATACAAATAAATAAATACATCACCAATTTTGAATGTACAATCCAACCTGATACATGTGATCATGTGCAGACACAACCAAATCAACCTTGTATTTAAACATCAGTGGCTCTAAGACAGTTCGATACTCTCTCCAGTAGTCAAACGTATTTGCACGAGCACCATATTTCCCACTTGAATAAAGAGGGACATGAAAAATGACAATTATCCAAGGACGCATGTGCCGTTTTGTAACAGCTTTCTGCAATTCCATTTCTAAGTAAACAAACCAGTTACAGTAGACAACTATCGCTCTCTCCCTCTTCCTTCACATCCCCTTTCTCTCCCATCCTCTCCCTCCTCCCTCACATCCCCTTTCTCTCCCATCCTCTCCCTCCCTCCCTCCCTCACATCCCCTTTCTCTCCCTCCCTCACATCCCTTTCACTCCCTCCCTCACATCCCCTTTCTCTCCCATCCTCTCCCACCCTCCCTCCCTCTCCCATCCTCTCCCACCCTGCCTCCCTCCCTCCTCCCTCCCATGGTATCAGGAGTAACGGATTACCACATCACTGACTCATTCATGGAAGCAGACTGAGATGGTGGCAAACTTCACATTTGATCATCCTGTCATAAACTGGGGCGCATCAGACCTCTATGAAAAGTTCAAATGATTCAGAGAACATGTCAATTTTGTCCTCGATGGCCCAGTCAGCAAGGCAAAAAAGAAAGAGAAAGCAAGCTGGCTTGGCATGTGGATCAGGCATGAAGGCCGCGAGGTATACAAAACCCTCACATGGGAGGATGACGAAAAGAAGACCCCACCAAGATACTCGACAAAGTAAAAAATAATGTTAGCCCGTGGAAAAAGAAATGCATCACACATTTCCAATTCCAGAAACGGAATCAAAATTTTAGTTGGTGAGAGCTTTAACACATTCTTGAAAGAATTGCGCTTACTTGCAATGGACTGCATTTTCATAGACAATGACGATGTCCTTAGACAGGATCATTGTGGGGGTTCTCACAAGATGGGACAAGAGCGCCTCCTAAATTAAGGAGAGGGTCTCACACTAGACAAAGCTATCCACACTGCATGCCAGTACAAACTGTCTCAACAACATCTGAGTGAGGTGAGAACACTAGAGTACACGTGACGGGCACAGCAGCGTCACCACCCAAAGGTGACACCAATAAGACCAAAGCTTTCAAAAACACCAGCACCACAGATATGTCTAAGAAAAGAAGAGACCCAGGCAACAAAGAAAAACACACATGCAGCAGCAGTGAAAAGGAGGCGACCCATGTCCGAACCAACGGTAAACGCCCTGCTATAAGTTCACAATGCACGTTTTGCGATAAGAAAAACCGCTGGCATACTGTATGCAGGAAGAGGCTGGCTGCCGAGATAACTTCTACAATCCAACAAGGAACCAAGCACACTGTCTAGCAGTGACAGAGAGGACACACTAAACGATGAATACGCCCCCATCTTACAAAAGAGCGATCTTAAACATCAATACAGTTTCATCCTCTAGGGATGGTCGTCCCGACAAATGGCAGACCACTCATCAAACAGGCGGAAAGGACATACTTTTCAGAATCGACACAGATGCAAGGTGCAATGTGATGACCAGAGAAACATACAAAACATTCCCCAGCCCTGGAACACTGAGGAAATCAAACAAAATTTTGTACTCCTTCATCAATCATAGGCTCCACCCTGTAGGCATTACCAGGCTTCTTATCAGACACAATGACACCAACAACAAAAAGAGTTCGACGTGGTCACTCTACAACAGATAGATGTAATCTCAGGAGACTTGGCCAGAAGTTGGGATTGATCAAATGAATCCATGAACTAGACTTGTGAACAACAGTGCCTCACAAAAACTAGGAGTTCCCGAACCTAGCCAACATCACTGGGACCGACCCTTCCTGAGACCTACTCAATTAAAATTAATCCTGGAGTTAGAAGAACCATTCATGAGGAGACAGCCAGCAGCCTTACAAGAAAGAGTAATCAAGAAGCTGAGAGAAATGGAAAGTGATAGCCACATTGTGAAGATTGGCCAACAGAATTGGCGAGCTCAATGGTCGTTTCCCTCAATAACAACAAAGTGCGCATACCTATGCAATGATCCAAGCAACCTCAACAAAGTCATCAAAAGAAAACATCACCCCATGAAAACAGTTGAGGAGGTGATTAACAACATTCCCAATGCCACAATTTTTTCAGTCCTAGACGCTAAGTCTGTGTTTCTCCAGATCGTACTCGATCACGATCATACCTACAGACGGCCTTAACATGCCAACTGGCCAGTATAGGTGGCTTAGACTAACCTTTGGAGTCAAGTGCGCCCCACAAATATTCCAAAGAATAATGGATGAAATGCTGCAAGGCATCGAGGGGGCCATGGCAATCATAGATGACATTTTCATCGCCAGTCGAGACAGAGATCATCTAGACCTCATCCTCCGCAGTGTCATTGAGAAAGGAACACAGTGCAATTAGAAACTCAATTTTGGAAGTACAAAGTACGTATAACGTTTGTCCTGAATGTCAGGCACCTAATCACCACAGAAGGCCTACAACAGGACCCAGGGAAAGTACAAGCCATCACAGCAATGCCTGCTCCCCAAAGCAAGGAGGAAGTAAAGCGTTTCCTAGGGTTCATGGCCTACCTGTCCAAATTCATCCCAAACCTAACAACGTTGACGAATCCCTGAGGGCATTACTGAAAGCAAACTATGACTTCACCTGGCAGCCAGCACATCACCAAAGCTTTGAAAAGCTGAAGGATCTGTGCAGCCATCCACTGTTTAGCATACCTCAACGTGCGAGAACTGGTGAAGATACAGTGTGATACAAGCAGCAAAGGACTTGGAGCAATTTTACTACAGAGGGCAAACCACTAGTGTACACCTCACAGACCATGTCTAATGCAGAACAAAAATACGCACAAATCGACAAAGAAATGTTACCTATTCTGAATGCAACTTCAAACTTTCATCAGTACGTGTTCAGCAAGCACGTAACCGTGCACAATGATCATAAGCTGCTGAAGAGCGATACATGAACCCCACTTAGAAATGGTCAAGTGTAAGCAGAGAGCTCGTGATGTCCTCTTTTGGCCAACTATGAATGCAAGCATTGAGAACACTGTCCGCAACTGCTGCCACTGTGCCGAAGTGCCAACCCGACCCTCTGCAGAATCCCTTCAACCACTGACGGTTCCCAACTGCTTTTCGTCAAAGTGGGCATCGATTTGTTTCAGTTTAAGTCAGAGCAGTACTATTGGTCGACTGTTATTCTTAAGTTTTTTTTATCAACGTAGACGGACTGAAACAGTTATCGACAGCCTCCGTTGTACTAGCACTGAAGATGCAGTTCTGCCGGTACGGCATACCAGAAACATTACGGAGCAACAATGGACAACAACTCTGCTCCAAAGAATTCAAGTTGTTTCGCAACTACTTAGCAATTCATCTTATCACATGCAGCACGCACAACCAGCAGAGCAATGGTGCAGTGGAAAGAGAAATCCAGACAGTAAAAAATGTGGAAGAAAGCTGTGGATAACGACAAGGCGCTCCTGGACTACCACTCTACACCGGTAACAGGCCTCAATGAGTCCCCAGCACAACTTCTGATGGGTAGACATTCACGGAAACTGCTTCCCATAGAACAGCAACTCCTACAAGCAACACAGCATGATCCATCTCAAGTAAGACAGCACTTCCGACAAAAAAATGTAAACAGTACAACTACCACGATCAGAAACTTAGAGTCATGCCACTACCTGAGCTGAAACCAGGAGACCTGGTAAAATGTCCACCGCTTCCAAGGACCTCAAAAGTCAGACACCACAAATGCCCAACTCATTGGTAGTCAGGTGTGATAGCAATGGGCAGAAGTAATGACGAAATCGTGGGCAACTGCACAAGTCAACACTGGTAGCAAATCAACATTGCAAAACTGCTGCCACTGAGCCATTGGGGTCTGCTGCCAGCCATTGGAGTCTGCTACTAGCCATTGGATGGTACCGCCTAGTGAACTGGGGCACACCAAATGTCACCTAACAGCTCAACAGGGCCACCACCATCTAGTCCTCTGCAAAGTTTGTCAGTATCACCTGCATCAGATCCTTCTTATCCGGTCTCAGTAGGATACAGAACAAAGTTGGGGAGAATGGTGAAGTCACCAACAAGATTGGATCTGTGACAACCCCTTCCACAATGTAAGTACTGTATGTAGTTAGCAAGTGGTAGTAGTCACATGACCAATAGTGGTGAAGTCACCAACAAGATTGGATCTGTGACAACCCCTTCCACAATGTAAGTACTATATGTAGTTAGTAAGTGGTAGTAGTCACATGACCAATAGCATGCCTATCACATGACCTAAATATACATAGTTCTTTGTAACTTGTACTCAACTAGTAATAGAGCTATTTCACAGAGATGATGTGATTCATTACTGTGTGACACATCACAATGGTCTTTGTACGCTTAAACTCAGACATCGCCTCCAGGAGGTACGAAACTGAATAGATGACATTCCAAGAGCAAGAGAAGCCAGTTTGAGCCATTGTACATAATTGACTCAGCCAGCATCTTTACCCCCTCAACCAAACACTTCAATGACGAAAGGACAAAAGGGATGAATCTAAAGCCATTTACAGGCACTTATTATTTTTTGCCCTCTCTCGTTCTGCTGTTATGTTGGAAGAGCACTTTAATATATTTCTAGCACATGGATGGGCAATTGTAATGTCTAACAAAGCTTTCCATCAACATAATCGTAAACTGCTACATCTGGTCTTTGCTTTCCTTCAAACTGATCAGTCAGTTCTTTTCGAAATAAAACTAAAATGAAGATAGCATTTAAACATTGTCCACGTCGTTATCATAACGATAAATAGCTCCTCCTCAACATTTGCAAAGGAGCACATGATATCCAAAACTATCTATTGGTTTACTGCATTGCGGAATGCACCAGTTTGCATCATAGTAGGAAATCATGACACTTCACTATCCCAAAAATTCCAGAGGGATCAAGAATTTATCCTTCAAAAGACCAAGAGAATAGTCAGGCAGTGCAAGACAATGCAAAAAAGGATTATGAAAAAGCCAACAAGTTTTGTGAAAATGATAAGACATGTCCATACTGGTACAGTCGCGTGCCACTTATCTGACGTTCACTTATCGGACACAATGGTTACCCGACAGGTCAAGCTTGTCACGTGTGTGATCACAGTGCTGGTCAGCTGCATACGTGTACATACATGCGCATCCACGTCATGTCAGTTGTTTCTTGAAACAAGTTTGAGAGTGAGTTCAACTATTTCTTCTCGTTGCATTCTACATCTACATTCATTCTACATCTACATTCAGTATACCTAATGTGAAAAAATGCTGAGTTACAATAGTTGAGTTCGTAACAGCTTCAGTTATCCAACATTTTCACTTACCCAACAGATGTCCGGTCCCGAGGGGTCAGATAAGTGACACGTGACTGTAATTAAGACCTCCAATAGTACAGCCTTCTTTTCCAGACCCAATGCTGAAGTAACTGCCCCTTCACCAACACAAGAGGAATATCTGACAAGCCCCACAAGGCTGTGTACCCAAACACCATAAACTCCAAGTGAAACAAAAATTACACAAACGTTATCCATGAGAAATACCACGGCATGTACTAGCAGAATGGGAGCTGTTTGGACAAGGCAGAAAGCCATTCAGCATCCTTGGCAAATTGTCCCAGACTCTTTGCCATAAGGAGAGATCAGAGCCGGAGTGCTGTCACTTTTTGCTGTCAAAGATCTCCACAGCTACCTGCTATACATAGATGTTAACTACTGGCACAAGTTAATTAACACAGTATAACTGATGATCAGCATCTGGCATTATTCACCCTTCTTAATCGGCTCAGTCAACTAAAGTTATGAAACTAAACTTCAGCTAGATGCTTGTCCAATTTCACTGTTCACTCTCCGTCTAACATTGAAGGTAAGGGCAGAACACACATAAATAGAGGATCTTGGTTTGATCTCATCATATAATTCCTGAACTAACTTCCTGGTGTGCAAGAATGGATGCAAAGCCAAAGGAAACAGCTTGTGCAGCAGACTTTCATCAACTAAACCAGGGAGTGTTGAGAAAGGTACACCCACTGCACACAGTTGCATGACAATACACTAGAGCTACTTGACCAGCAAATTGGATACTAACTGTGACTTTTATCAGATGCCTGACTAAGAGTGCCAGCCACCTTTGAAGTTGAGCTTTTATTTGTAAAGCAAGACCAAATTCAAAGCAAGTGTAAGACATGAGACAGAGAATTAACCTGCTGTGACTTTTCTTTGTCTCTGCAGCCATAAGTGAACTCAGAAAGACACAAAAAATAAGCATATGTGAATTACATTTTTTATAATAAATTAAAACTACACCAAAAAACAAGTATCTCAAAGCAAAACAGAGCAATACAACAAAAACCATCTGTATTACTGTGCAAGTTGATGATGAGGCAGCAACCATTCATTATTATTCATAGAGATGTTCACAGCAAATACCCGCTTAATTGGTTGTGGAGGTCACACTGGCTACTAGGAAGTCATCTCAATTATGAAAGTCAGTGGAAGAAGAAATTGACTTGGTAATGCTGTTGTACTTAACACACAAACGGTTAAAGAAATAGTATGCAACACATAGAGATGGTTATGCTTAGTCGTGATGTGATGTAGTTTGTTCGTGTGTAGCTTATGTCTGCCCTCAAGTGGGAACTGTACCTCATTTAGGTGCGGAGAAAATACATTATTATTACTGTGTACTGTATGAAACAATGCCACAGCATTCCTTTATCTGCTAAAACAAGAGACTATACAGCTTTCATTAAAAGGGACATTGACACGAAAAATTGAAAATTAATTTAAATTTTTATATGATAGTTCTAAAGGTGTACATACCCGGAAATTAATTTTAGATTTTAAAAGTAAGGTTTCTATACAAAAAGTGTGCCGTAATGTGCTTTCGGTTTATCGCATCCGGTTTCGAGCAGTAGATTTGAGGCGTGGACATATGATGTAAAAGTGAGAATGAATGTGTTTAGCAAAAAATGTTTCAATGACTAGCTCAGGCAGTGAACGTGACAGAGCAAAAGGCTCTAGTGATGCAGACGGCGGCGGTCTCAAGAAAGCTTTGTGCGATCATACTCTTTATGAGGTATGATCGTTAGCGGACAAAACACCATTGTTTACGGTTATGTCAGCCTTTGAAATCGTCGTTGTATGATGGTTTGAAATGGTCTGTGTGCGTAGAACTTTCAGTACTGTATGGAGTAGATACTGGTGATGTGGAGAATGGCTCGGAAGACGACAAAAGTGAAGCCGTAATATAGGTGGAGCTGTCTAACTTTGAGTTTGTCGCCAGTGAGACGCCATTGCTGGTAGCACCCAAAGACAAGCAAAACGAACGACTACTTGATTTATCATGGTAGTAAACAGTTCAGGCTAATATTACAAGTCATGTAGTGGAACTATCAATTTTGCTCAGGTGTACAACTATGTACCTGTGGTTGCTACTTCTGGTCATCATTGTGGGTGTTGCCAGGACATATTTAGAAGTAACTGACAAAACTGCATCACTGAACACCCAGGATTCTCTGGTGTCTGCCTAGATGTGTGGGTTCTGCAGACTGCATACAGCAGGACTATGGCATTGCATAAAACTGATCCTCCTCCAATTCATGAGAAACAATACTAAGTAATTCTACTCAAAAATGGATTTCTGTGCTGCACAGGAGATATACAGATATACATCTTACCATTAATTAGCAAGATGGTGTAAACTGGCTGTCATGCCTCTTGTCAGCAGATAGAAGATTCTGTACCACTGTATAACTTGTTCAGTGACTCATAGTTCATCACTATATGTACACTTCTGTAAAGTCTAAATACAACCCACTGTCTTTCTTTCACGTTTTTCGTATGCCAATCTCATCTTTCTTGGTTTTTCCAACTGCTCAGCCTTTGCACTGTCTTAATCAGTATGCACGTTATTTGTCTCAATTTCAAGCTCGGTAGCCTAAACTAAATTGCTTGCACAATCCTGGCTCATCTTCAAAGTAGTCTGCTTCGAAATAACGACTACACAAGACGGAAGAATCACTTGCAGCTTCCCAGCAATCTCTCATTTGTCTGACTTGTTCTGCCAATGCACTTTCGTCTTCGTTTGGGGTCTTTGGAAACTGAAAGAGCCTTACACCTTTCACCGTACTATAGCACGCAGCTGCCACACATAATCTAACCATTCTAACCGTAGCACATGCTTGAGTCTTGTGTGTTACCTATTTCCTTTGCGCTACCGCAACATCCGTTCTCACTTTTACGTCATATGTACACACCCCAAATCTGCTCCTCAAACCGGATGCAATAAACTGGAAGCACATTAAGGTGCAATTTTCTTATAGAAACCTTGCTTTTAAAAATCTAAAATTATTTTTCGTGGTATGTATGCCTTTAGAGCTATCGTATAAAAATTTTAAAATAATTTTTGATTTTAACATTTCAGTGACCCTTTAAAGGCACTGTTCATTCGAGAACGATATTCTGTCAAGAAAATTAAGATGGTAGGCAGTTAACAAAAACAGATGAGCAGGTTATTAAAATCCACAACCACATCACAATATGCACAATTAAAATCAATAAACTACCACAGTTGAAGACAACAAATAATACATACCAAGCCAATATAGCTGTTCATCAACAAGCCTTTGATGCTGAAAGTCCCTTCTGTCTCTTGCTGTCAAAACTATAGTTGAGTCTACTGATACAAATTGAGCTAGGCCAGCACAAAAAGAGTACCAACGATCCATTGCTTGTGGCCTGAATCGGTTCAAGTAATGCTAAAATAGAAAACAAGCGATTTCATCTTTAGATAACCTGTTACATAATAAACTGCTGTAGAACTTGCCTCCTTACAATTAAACAACATGCACAAAATAGATATACCATATTTCTGCAAATAATGTCACAGTATTTATTTATAATTAATATTTTAGATAGGGCATTTAAAGAGTGATGTCTACTACTAGTACGCATTGAGCATGAGTGTCGCAAGATGAGCGAGCTATCTGGAAAATCTAAGGTTATCAAAATACCTGTCCTCAAGTATTTCAACGAAATAGTTCTTACAACATTTGAGCATAAAAAGTAATTGTACATAAAGATAGAATAGAAATGGAGTCAACCAAAGCTTGGCGGACATTTCTATGTTAGTATACCAACATTGGTGCATACAGTAAACAAGTAGGGCATGACTATTTGAGGGCAGTGTTGTTTCTTGCAAGACTGGTGCTAAAATAAAGGCAGAGTTTATTCAAGGGTGGTATAGAAATACAATAAATACAAAAATTATAGAACATACACCAAATGTGAAAAGAAACAAGATATGTTTTGAACCACCAACCTTCACTTGCCTTGACTGGAAAACCCTTTCTTTTTCAAAACAATCTCAAGTAGCTGCCTCTCATCAAGATTCCAATAGTGACATAAGGAAGCCATATTTGCTACTCCTGAGGACACTGAAATCCAATGGTACTTTCTATGCAAATTTCACCACTCTGTCCAACCCATTTTTTAAGTTTCACCACTCTGTCCAACCCATTTCTTAAGTTCTGAGTTCTTTATTGACATGTCAAGATAAAGGTGAATAACAAAGTCCACACAAAAGTCGATCAGACCAATGGAGAACGAAGTAGATGATGGCAAAAATACTGTCAGCTACTTCTACAAACATTTTGGGCACAAAAGCTGCATTTACCTACTAAAAGAAAGCCCTTCATTATAAAGTCACTCAACAGAAGATTGACCTTGCTCCACAAAATACACAAGCTTAGCCTTGGTTCTGTATTTGGAGTCAAAGGTGGTAAAGATATCAATCCACAAATATGCAAGTCCATTTAAATTATTACTTAATTGCCACCACAATAAGCAGTTACTGGGAGGAGCTTCAGCAGCAACAGTAGCCCCTACCTGATAACAGATCTGTCATTGAGCCAGCAACAGATCTCATCAATTATCGATGAACCTTAGTTTCTTCTACGGCTCTCCAACTCTTGTACTCTGTTCTAATTACGCCCATGCCAGGGTTGTAATCAAGCCACTCAGTTTATTCAGCATTCAGCAGCTGAACAAGCTAGCACAGTGCAAACTATAGACCTGCACCAATACCACCTCTCGGAAAATGGCATGAAACCATAAAGGATCAAACGTTTGGCCACTGCGACGTTTCCATCAAAGCCTGCTGCAGTCACTCTGCCACATAAGTTGTTGCACTTTAGGGCATCATACAAGAAGCAGTTGCACCTCTTTGGCTGACCTGGAGCATCGTTTTGAGTCTTTGTCTGGAGAGTTCCACAGTCACCAAACAATACCATTCACGTTCAAGGCAACCCTTACATACTGACAGGTCTTCCTTCTGTGAAAGACACAGCAAACAGCATGTGAGACAAATTGACAGGTGCCACTAATCCTCCGACCAGCAGCATATCGAAACACGAAGATCTGCAAACCATTCACAACAAACCTGATGAGTGGATACGGCGGTGCTCCTCATGGAAGTCTTGAAAGTACTTCCCAATTCCATTAGCTCATTGGCAAGGATAGTCTCACATGCCATCAAACAAAAGATCAATCTGGTGAGCTTGTTAATCTCAAGAAGTTACTTGCAGAATTGCAACAATGGGCAGGGCACTAGAGGGACAAATGTTCAAAGGTAGTCACACAAAATGTCACAAACTGTTATCAATAACTTCAACTCTTGGTCTCTTGTATTCCCCGCATATGCCCGAGCTAGCATTGGTGTATCCATCACAAGGCGCTTAAAACTGTTTCAGTACACAAGTCTTAGAGTAGAAGCTAACAAGGACTTCAATCTGTCTGCATGGCCAAAATATAACCTTGAATTTTGCCGTTGTGCTGCCAATGAGACCCGCTTTGTGGTCACTCTCTTTCACTAGTCCAGATATTAATCTTTCTTGTGCACTCACTTGCTTCCAGTGTGGTTCATCGGGCCACATAGATACACAGTGTAATTTTCATCAATTCACTGATTCTGCAGTGAATCAACCGCAGCACACAATGGTCACTAGAAAAGCCATGTCCACCAAAACAAGCAATTCGAAGGAACCTTGCCACCGGTTCAAAACAGAAATTTGTGTGACAAATAAGCAGAGTCCTGCAAATACCAGCACTGCTGCTCTAACGTAGATTGTGGGGGCCACATCTACGCACATACTGTCCCCTCCAATGCTCAACCAATTAACAGACACTGTCCATTAATTCATTAATACACTTAACATGTCTACTTCATCATCAAGCAACTTTCATTTACACTCTGGTGTACGATCTCACGCATGGTTAATCTACCGGTTTTTCTTGCCCAAGAATTTCATAAATTATAGTCCCGGGGCCATGCCCAAAAGAACGTTCCTTTCATGTACTTTTGTTGCAGCCAAGAGTACGAATTAGTTTTGAGACTTTCAACCGCTGTTATTTTTTATATTTCGTAGTGTTTTCTATGCCTATCAATGTCTCAAGTTGTTGTTTTGAAACATGCACACGTTTTCTAAAGGATGTCCCGTATATTTCATAAACCACACATGTGGCAACTCACGCTTTTGAAATCTGTCTGGAATGCGTGCATAAAAAAAACAAATGTAACAGAATGTAACGTAATGAGCTGGAATGTGGATGTGAAGCTATGAAACAACCCGGATGTGAGAGATCACTTAGCACAAATGTGGGATGCCATTACTATGCTGCCACTGTACACACTGGATAAATAATCATCGTCAGTCTAAACCTTGTTGTAGGTATCAGACCTCGAGACAACTGACAGACTGTGTCTTTACTGTTTATTTGTAAGTTGAAACCACACTCAACCATTACACACTGAGAACAATGACTGTCACAGTAAAGCAGTAGTACCACCTCATTTCTAGTTGCAAGTATGCAAAGTCGTCAAAGCAGACCTAAAGCTCATGATGATACGGCATATCAAAAATTTCATTGAATGAGAATGTTAGCACCTGTCTAGGTATTTGCACCAAGTCTTGGACAATTAACTATCTTCTGTCACAATATAAATTTCTTCTGCAAACAGGATCCATTGAGTGCATGATAATTCTAAACCAAACAGTTAAGCTCTAAAAACCTTGTTGTCAAATTGATAACTTTCTTATATATAATACGCAAACGCTCGGGAACGCCTACTTCTGTCTATCCACCTGTCCACATGTCTGTCTGTTTGTCTGCAACGCGCCGATCAACACGACGCCGGTCCCGGATCGTCACAAAACGTGGCAGACCGGTCGAGATCGCGAGTCCGAGATGAACGGTCACGTCGGATTTCGCCTCGACTGCCTCCGATGGCCCGAAACGAGACTTTGGCGGCCTGGAATGAGATGCGCAGATGTGTCTTCGCAAAAGTGACATCATTCTCCACGAATAGATCATGACGTTTTAGGTGGTAAGAGTCTGAGATGTGGATGCTGGAAAATGCGTAGTCTGAGACAAACGGTCGTGTCGGATTGCTTTGGGGGTTGAAATTAACCTAAAATTAGATTGCTATGCAAATGTGTCTTCACGAATGTGACGTGCATTGAGATACGGGAGATTGAGATGCGCGGGAGTTTGTTTATTCAATTGACTGAGTATGCGGATGCGACGTGCTGGTCTGCGCTTCATCTGCATTGATAATCTGGATGTGCCATCATCTGCATCGTCTGGATGCGCTGACTGTAGTCGGAGTAAGCCGGCTGTGGCTCATGGTCTGCTGACATGAGATGAGCCGGAGTTTGTTTGCTCAATCAATTAACCGAGTATGCGGATGTGACATGCGGTCGCCAGCCACTATATGCCATCCTCTAATTCCCAGAGTGCAAGATGCACTGGCTCACCGGACCGCTTTTGCGTGCGTGCGTGCGGCTGTGTGTCATGGAAGGTGCGTCTTCTTTGCAGAAGTGGCGTACACTATAGATTGCCACCGCCAATAGGGCGGGTAGTACTAGTCATATAATAATAAATTTACCTTTCTCTTATGTTACTGGGCCACAATTTCCCTATTACCATGGAACACAGAAACGTTGAGCAATTGTTCCGAACCTTCAGTAAACTTTAGATCTGATTCTCAAAAAGTATAGCGTGTATACCGTCTACATTTTCCTAGGTATTGTCGATACTATCAAATTTCCTTTACTCAGTACAGATGCTGTACTTCATACCGCACTACTCTGTCAAAGGAAGTCTACAACGTGTTCTAGAGATGTACATGTTAGATGTGTTCTCCGTCTCAAAAGACCCCTGCATTGAGCCAGACATTAATCAACCCGTTGTCTTTTGATGCGATCTCTACTTACTGCATGGTCAATAACGTAGAGAAATGCTAAGGTGAGAAAGACATAGGAAATGCCTTTCATCAGACTCATGATAAATGTACTTAGACTTACTCACTATTCACACTGCATGGATTACTCTGTGCAGACACTGCTACAAGCCGCCCAAACTTAGCAGGACAAGAGAGTTCTTCTAGCTAGAGAGGATTATGATTTACATGCTAAGGAAGTCCTATACCACGTGCACTTCGTGCTACAACTAGGGAAACTAGGGACTACACTTCACCAAAAGCTCTAGGTTAAATTGGAACCGCTGCTGAAAACAACGCGTTAGAAAAATTAGCAGAGCTTTTCGTGGCTTGCTAGAGCTGTTGAAAATTTTTCTTGGTACAAGTTTAGTGGCAATTGTTACTTTGTCATATCTTTGCTTGACATAAGAACAGTATCTTTCTAAAATTGACGTTCTGGCTGTGAGCTAAATACATGTAGCTCGTGCCTAAATTAAAAATTTGATTGTATAAACCGCCTTGTTGTTTACCAACTGCAAAAGCAATTCAAAGTCCACTACCTGTACATCTCGTTAGCAGAGCAGCAACAGCTAGTCATGCAACTAAAGTATTTAATTAATATCATTGCAGTTGCCACAATTGCTGCTATACTACACTAACAGGAAGAGACCTTGATGCAAAAGACTCTAAAGACATCAAAGAGTAGCAGATTTGTTTTTTAATATTTCTTTAATATTAGACATGCGTACAATATAATTAGTTAAATAAGGAGAGCGTAAACGTAAACTAACTTTTTAACTGTTAGATTTATATTTAGTGCAGCATCAGTATATTCCACTATTTTCCGTTACACTGGTAGTCTAGAAAACGAAGAGAATGTGCAACACGTGTTTGTTGCTATAATAATGCTTAGCGCACTAACTTTTTTCCACAGATAAATAGAAAATCGCACTTTGGACACTTCTTAAAAAAACGAAAAACAACTTTTCTTGATTTCTTTCTTTTAACTGCATAAAGAACAACTTGCAATGTTCGCATTTAACTCGTACTATTGGACACAACAAAAGCAATCGCTTTCATGCGTGGACCCAGGACTATTAGCCCCAACTTCCCCTCTGCTTATGATCATCCAGATGCCATTTAGAAAGGGCTAAAGAGTAAATGTGACTGTGGACATAGGGCAGAATCTTATTTTCCGCGTCTGAAACACCTACAACGCTCTCTCTGGCTTGGGTGCAGTACCAAAGTAAGGAGGCACGTTGGAGATTGAGTATGTACTTGTCCACACCATTCAGTTCTAGTGTCAATGACTACATCTCCAAAGAAGAGTTTGATCTAAGATACATTACTGACAACAATGCAATTGCCATTCTAGGCTCCTTAGCCACAATGGCTAAGGTCAATATAAAGCGTGCTCTCCGACACAGTCCATTTGAAGAAGAGAATTGGAATTTACTCAACCTAAAAAGAACAGAAAGTTTCACGTCGCTAAGAGACTCCCATTTAGCCTATGCTCAGTTCTTCCTATTTAACTGTCTAGTGGACATACTACATTGGATCATGACAGATATTGCTTGGTCGCTATGAGAAGATGTGTGTAAAGTACTTTCCGGATTGCATGCCTTTACTGGCTGCAACAGCACTAGTGCTTTCTTGGCCAAGGAAAAAGCACAGCTTTTGATCTTGTCAAGAATGGAAAAGGGCACACTATGCAAGAACTTGAATGTTGACCAACAGTTTCTCATAAACTGCTCTGACTCTGAGGAGTTTACAGGTATGATGTACAGCAAGAAGATTTCTGCAAGTGGTGTAAATGATCTCCTGTACAAGGTTTGGATGAACAATCCTTCCAATGACTCAATACTGCTACTTCCCATAATTGATGCCTCGGCCATCACATATAAATAGAACCAACTATCAAGCACTTTTGTGGTGAAACGCTATGATTGCATACTATTAAGCACCTACACCAAATTAAATTGCTACCTAAATGGCAGCAGTTGGAAAGTCAAATTTAGGGCTAGCAGTGCAATAGAAATTTATTCTCAAAAAAAGTTAGAAAAGGCAATACTGTAGAGTATAACTGGGGTTTTCACCGCTGTTGCAGTAGGTAAACAAAATCCAAAAACTGTTGAATGCAATGGCAACGTACTACAACTAGAAACATGACCCAGATAATAAAACTACTGAAAGCACACGAAATCAGCTGAAGTCGATTACAAACCGAAAAGACCGCCAAATACCGCTCGGGCGCAAAAATGTGGTCTCTAAACACCTCCCAATGTATACATGTATGGTGCACTTGACACTCAATAAGGGGTGCTCTGCTATGCCGATCAATCTTACTACATAAGCTGTTACATGTTACCATAAGAAAGTCCAACTATCGGTATATATCTGAGAGCATATGAAGTGTGCTTTCGTCAGTTATATTAAGTTTTGAGTTTAGAGTCCTGAACAATTTGTAGTAGATAGGTCTACCAAACAGCAGAGAGAAGTCGTGCTTGCTTCGTTGTCTCGTTGCACAATCCGTAAACAACTCCTCGCATGTCTCATAATAAACATTTTTGGAATCGCTGAGAACAACAGACACGCTTGGGAGTGTCAAGAGATGCACCTGCTAGTGCCAAATACTGAAGCACGTGCAGAGCCGCTTCCGAAATGGGGAGGGTGCACCTCTCACTCAAAATCGTAATAGTCATATTTTCGAACCGATAGCAAAACGAGGAGAACTGCATCTGCCCAAAATAGTTCAGGATAGTTCGTAGCAAAAAACCGTAACCAGTTCAGTTTGAGAAAGCACGCAGAATGAGAAAACTCGTCTGCAGAAAGTTAGTACGGTATATTTAAGTTAGTTAGCCTCGCAAGCCAGGCTCTTCCGTGCAGTTGCTGAGCTAAATGCACGTGAATCTCATGAGGAGGAGGAGCTTTTGCCGGAACTGCTCTAGCACGAGAAGAGCCTGGTCGCTTTCGAGAACGTCAGACCCTGGATCCAGTTTCATAGCTTGGATAAGGCTAATTCAATTTCCTAAAGAGCTCATTAATGTAATTGCGTTTGATATATGAAGTGCAGACAAGCTCTTCGCGGAGAGCGCTTGAACACGAAAGCCAGTGACGCTGTTGATGGACGAAGTCCTGGTGAATAATGAGCCCAGGAATGGCCTACATGGGACTGGTGCGGTGAACCTACACTCTCCAGCAACGTTTCTTTCTACTGAACTCATCTGCAGGTTTGAAACCGACGTAGCACCACTCTTGTGCATCTACTCTGACATCTATAGTCTGTGAGGAAAATGGCGTGAGAACTGCCGGCCCTGTTTCACTCAACGGTTCATCAAAGCAGTGGCATACAGCTTGTTGACCTCTCCAGACGGGAACGGAGATCACGTTGTGATCAGGTGGCGCGTGGATTGCCAACACAGTCTATTTGAAATGAACGTGGACCTAGCAAGCAGCTCTTTTTACGATATTGGTTTGGCTCTGAACTGGTAAACACCTAGACTAGGCGTGGGAAAACAGAAGTGCAGTGGACCTACCATGTTCAGAAAGTGCATGTGTAGAGTTGACTCGTAGTTGCATGTGCTGTGTACTACGTACAACTTGTTTCAATGCATGGACTCTTGAATGCTACCTACACTAACCGCGTACAATACATGAGTTCATTTCTCAAACTACCACGCTGCAGATTGGTAGTCGTCTAGATTCGGCGGTGTAGTGTTGGCGAAACTGAATGAAAAGGAGTTGTGACACTGCAGAATATTACATGGCTGAGCTGTCTAGATACATAGTAGAAGCGACCAATGATGTCAACTACGTACATCGTGCAAAACAAGCAAGTGCGTAAAGCGATGTCGCATGTTCTCAACTTTCATACCTTCATGTTTACCTAATCAAATTAGCCTTATCCTAGCTATGAAACCGGATCCGGGGTCCCACGTCACTATGACGTTCTCAAAAGCGACCAGGCTCTTCTCGTGCTGGAGCAATCCCGGCAAATCACGTCCATCAGGTGTTCTGACCTCATATAACCGGTATGGTAGCACTTTCGCTACTGTGGCTGATTCCAACTCCTTCTTCACTTTGACTGGCTGGATTCTGACCCCATCACCCCTTTTTAGAGGGGATACCATAATCGCCCGTAATAGCACCCATACCAAAGTAATGCCCATGCCCGTATATACGCCCATGTGCGACAGGTCAGAACTTTCAGCCCGAAAAACGCCCATGCCCAAGTACAAGCCCAGGATACACATGCGCAAACAAAACAAAACAGGATCCAAACATTTGTCTCCCTTTGTGTGCGTTCGATGAGCTGGTGTTACTGTTCAGTGAAAGTGCTTACCGCTAGACTCATGTCTTTGTTGCAATTACCGACCCTGATGCTCTTGACGGGCTTCAGGCTGAAAACGTGTGTATAGTGTTTAGTTTCTGCGTGTATGTTGATGCTTATGGATACCAGTACCAGTAGCCTTGATCCTGCAAATGGGTAATTGCAAGCATTTGTGGTATTTCTGTCTTCAAGTATTTAGATGATTGGCCAAATGACAGCATTTCGTGACCATGTATACGCCTAGGACCAAAATAACGTCCATGTCCTAGTATACGCCCAGAAAAAAGTCTTTCTTTTCTATACACCCAGGGCATTATTATGGGCAAATACGGTCAATCTTTTGCATTTCGATTATATGCGTGTGCTTGCTTTGTTTCATCTCTTGCATTTGTTTTTTGCTACGTGGTGCTGAGGTTCTGGTTGTAGCCGCTCCCGCCTCATGAGTATTAGCCCTCGTGTGCATCGGCTAAACAGGTGCCGCACTGGACTGAAATTGAGGGTTTCCAACAGTGTGTTTCTGAAGCCCAAAAGTGCTAACATGGGATCATTGTCTGATTTCGTTGCTTTTTTGAATAGTCTTTTTACTGTTCATACAGCATTCTCCACTTTGCCATGGAACTGGCAGTAGTTGGGTGATGATGAACTGTTAGCATGTACTGCTGCTCTTTCCATTTAAATAAGTCGACTGCTACCCTTGCCCATGGTCTGTCAGACACTTCATGTGAATGTAAAGTTTCCTTCCGTTGTTTTCATATCTATTGAACGACATATCTCGCACTTGGTAATGAAGTCTTTAATCTACCTCAAAATCTATCTTCGGCTGCTGCTGCTTTTGTTGGTTGCTGTAACGCAAACCGTCAGCTTCTTAATCAGCTATTAGGCTATTCATCTAAATCTTTATCATCATCAGGGTTTTCGCTAGAGATTTTTAGGAGTGTGGTTGGATGGGCGTGTCCACAATGCATGCAGTCCTACAGTCGGACATGCACACTGGAGCCGATCTCAAGTGAGGTAGACTTTGTGTTGTAGCTATTGCGTGTAACATACGTTCAAGTGGCCTAGCAAGAAAATCAGCTTCGATCGCCAATAAGCTCTTCTTAGCAATGTTCATACATTGCGCATGCGCAAGCTTCATAGACGAACAACAGAAAGTTTGACAGGCGTTGATTGACGTGGACCACTGTTGTTTCCTCATATGAAGCCATGACTAGTCTAGAGTAGATTCTAGTAGGTGCACACTTCCCGAACAAGAGGTGTGCTTTCTGTGTCACTGAAAGGGCATCTGGGACTATAGTACGTTCCAGAATTCGAGACAGTCATGAATAAAGGATGTGTCATAGGCGTGTTCCTGACCAATATTCCCATAATCATTTCACAAAATGACGTATCAACTGCAAGTATCTCCATTTTTCTACATTCTGTTTACACTGAGGTCACTCATACTTTACTGAAAGTGAAGAGGAATAGGAATCAACTACAGACAGTAACAGTCACGGCTCGCTAACAAGTTCTGCAAAGCTGTTTGCTTGCTAACATACATATTTTCCCACATTAAGTTCCTGGATCAGCTCTGGTGTCAGCTTAGAACAGTCCATCGTAGCTCATTACAGCAACCATGTATGCTAAATAATATCATTGCGGATAGACGTTTATGCCGATAGCTGTGCTAATACCATCAGCAGAACCGACATGATGGGCTTTCCAACGGTGTCAATTTCATGAGCCTACGTGCCTCCTAGCATGATTTATCGAAGGAAAACCTCAACTGCCTCTAATTCTGGAATGAACTATAGAATCAGAGGCAGGGCATTTGGGGACTGTAATCAACACTTGTGCGTAAGTCTGGAGGGAGGCTATCATCCCTCGTTATTATGTAAGAGCCTGGATTTGTGGCTATTGTCACCTTCAGGATTGTGTTTCAGTAGCATGGAATTCTCAAACATTCATTAGCTGTAAGACTTTGGACTCCTATCTACCGTTTCTGAGCATGGCACACTCCTACTGGAGCATAGCGCAGCGTCACGCTGCCACACTGTAGCGAGAACCCTGCATCAGGATTAGATGATGCTGTTTCTACAGTGGATATAGTTGAAATTCATGGAGAAGTTGTGATGAAAGATTTGCTTTGTCGAGTGTCCTTCCAGCCACGTTTACTAATCTTTCTGTTGCTTCACAAAAATCCTTGCAGTCACACCTTGACGGAATTCAACTGGAGGCTTTGAAACAAGGGTCTAGCAACAGAGACAAGACAGAGCAAGGATCAATACTATAGCTTCTCCTTATGCTGGAGCCTAGTTAAGGGCAACACCAAACAGAAATCTCACCCTGGCTATGCTTCAGCATGAATTTATTTATAGTTGCCATCAGATTATGGTTGGGTATTCCTATATTTCCTGCAGCAAATTCCAACAACGCTTTAAGGTAATCATCCATTAGGTTACGGCTATGACAGTACCTTGTTGATGTCACAATGCTTTATGAGATATAATGTGGCATGCATTACTGTCTGACACCAAATCTTGTAGAAGAGAACAGAACTGTTCTGCTAATCGTCAATCTCATCCTGGTGACATATATCATCCGGGCTTCCTTAATGGGAACCCAGCCTTTTTGAAATCACTGTCCGCAATTCATTGCAACCACATTTTGTCTGCACTGCTGCCATTGAAGCAGGCGCAGCCAGAAACGCTGGAGAAATGAAAAAAGACGAGAAACGTGAGTTTAATGTGACTCAATGGGGAGCAGATTTCTTTCCTATTTCTATAGAAAGTTTAGGATATTGGACTCCAGCCAGTCTTAAGACTCTGAAACTATAGCTTTGAAACAATGACGTTCACTGGGACTACTTTGAATCAAGCTTTCCAAAATCTTTCTGAACGGTTATCAGTTAAACTTTGGGAGTACAACGCAAAGTCAATTTAAGGAGAATTGCAATAAAGCATGATCTTGCGTTTGGGAAAAGTTTTTCTTCTTTAGATGACACTATGATGTATTATTAAGTTTTAAGTTGGGGAGGAGATGGCTATATGTGGGTATATATAACAAAACACAACAACCATTACTTTGGTTAAGCAAGGGTTGGGATAAGCAAGTTTGGATATGCAACAATACAGAGTACAAAATTTTAGCTAGAAGTTGTCTGCTAAAACAAACCAACTTTGCTGAGTAAATGCACTCTTCTGAATAAAATGCCCTACTTTCCCAAATATCAATCCCATGAAGTCATTATTTCTTTGTTATTTCTATGTGCTATTACGATACATGAAACTTAATGGGCATGCTCACACTGGCGCATGTGCATTTCATCGCATTTTGAATTAGGTATACTAAAATAAAACACTCAGTAACTGTGAAGTCTTGAAGCACTTGAACATATGTCATTTGCCATAGCAATGTGATGTCATCATAAAGCTCCACCTCTCTTTGCTTGGACGAGAATTCGGCCATCGGGCGTCCATCCTGTACATGGTCTTTATAGTCCTTTGCTTGACGAGTTTAGCACATAGAAACAATGCCTAGTCTACATTTGTACGTGCATGTATTCCCACCAACAACAAGGCGTCTAGAGAGCGAAATTACTGGATTCAAGCGCCATGCATTACGTGTAGCTGCACCTGACTTGTAAAATTTTGCTTGTTCCACAGGGTTTTGAATTCTGCATAGTGGTTCTGCAGTCTGACAGCTTGAATTTTCGGTGTGTGTGGCTGAGCCGCCGCGGTGTTATTGCTCAAATCACTTTAGTGTCATCTTCAACAGAAGTTTGGTGCTCCACGGAAATTTGAGATAGGGGAACATGCATTGTCCACAGCGCATCTGTTTGTGGGACAAAGCAACTGACCTGTACGTATGCAAGTCTGGAGACGCTTTGTACTTTGTTTAGCTAAACAAATGCATTGGAAACCTTAGCTGAGATAAGTGGGTTGAACTAAAACCTCAGTTGCAAAACATTATCACGTGACGAGATATGTCATTACATACACCGGCCGATGGTTTAGCACTGTAATGTGTTTCTCTATTCATTTATTAACTAAAATTAGAATAAAAGCTGTGCAGCATAAGTTAAAAGTTGTCATCTACAGGTAACCATGTTTGCCAAAATTATGTCTAAAACATTACAGAACCCAGGTAAATATTCAGCCGTAATGATGACTATCAGCAAAATCAATTGATGGATAAAAGGATAACACATTAGCCAAAATAAGTTGACTCTAACATTATTAATCCCTAAGTATCATTCTCATCCCACCCTTTCCCAATTGCGTTATTTAAAACAAGAAATAAACAATTGATCAAAGATAAAGCCTATGTTCACACCTGATTCAACCTCTGACAATGTGTTAGATCAGCTTAGTCAGTAACACTTTAAAACAATCTAGTGTTTCCCATACATTACAGAAACTGGCATTCACTAGTGATTATTCTAAATTAATTAGAGCATTCTGACCAAACACAAAAGTGCCAATTCTAGCAGAACTCAATTCCATGCTCTCATTATAGGATGTTTGCCATCAATTGAACCAACAAGAAACTGACCATACATACATATTTGCACAAATCATACTTACATGAATCAGTTGGAGATAATAGTATGATTATCAATGCCTTTCGATTAAAAAAATTTCTTTGCAGTGGGCACAAAACTGCATCATCTATAAACCTTAGTCTCGATTTCAGACGTTTCTTATATGTACTACTGCACATGACAGGTATAGATATGGAGTAAAAGTAGGAGGAGCGAGGGGTAAACGTCTGGGTGCACAGCAAACAATACAAACGAGTTCAGGGGCAGGAAAGCTATTAGAACCAAATTATACCATTACGCTAACTGCATTATGTTATAACTCATCAGTCAATTCCATTCTAATAACATCAAAACAGTCAGCAAAAACAGGCTAACCACTGAACAACACAATGAATTTCGTAGTAAACTTCGTCTGCAACAACAGCAATAACGTGAATTGTGGAAAAAGGGCATTCCTCCAATGAAAGCATTTCTGGACTGCCAAACACAACCCTGACATCACCACATCAAATCTGTTCGTCTTCAGACAAGCTAATGCCTATCATTGCAGCTGTTACATCATGTTCTGTCAAGCTTGCTACCTGGTCTCTCATGAGAGAAAGCAATGGTGATGCAACAACCACAATTGGCTTGGATGGAAAGAGCAGTCTGCATTACCCATGACCCGTATAGTTTTGCACACACTTGGTATCATGTGGAATATTATAGCCTCGCCATAGCCAGTCTCCTCGGATCAGTTGACATATCATGTATGCAGAGGTGCAGCAATGGCTTCAGAGATTCAATCCCAAATTGAGGACAGCAAACAGCTATTGCTTTCACTATTGAATCGCTTGAGATGGATCTACAAGGATCAGTATACGTGTAGTATAGGCATAGCTTCAATTTCTAATTCACTCGGGAAGACCTCCATCGCAAGAAATGCTGCAGCTGTTGTAATACGAGCCTAACTCTATGCCTCACAATGTTAATTAGCATGTATACAATTGTAACTAAGTGGTATTGTTCTTGCTGTAGACCAATCAGAACCACTGCTCGAAGTGAGCAAGCAGTTTCTATTGGTACGGAGTGTTTCATCTTTCCCGCCCCTGAACTCGTTATAGTAGCAGTACGCCCAGACCCTTTTCCCCTTGCTCCTCCTACTTTGACCCCATATACCTTTTATGTACAGTAGTACATACAGAAAGCATCTGAAACCAAGGCTACTATAAACCTACCATGTGCTGGTAGATATCAATTAAACTGACCTCTGGCTTGGCATTGATTTCAAAGTCCACTTCATGGTTTCCAATCGTTGTCATAAATGGTACTTGACTTGCAAATCCTTCCAACAACCGTCCAAATCGATCCCACAGATCAGTCCTGTAGTGAACAGCCTCTGGACTTTGAGCAGATGCAGTATCAGCATAAGACAAATCACCTATAAAATAGAACAACTCTTACTATTTACTATAATATCAATTTACCTGCATTAGCCTCTGCCAAGTGTGCATTAAACATACAGCTACACTCAACGCTTGGCATTCCAAGCAGCAGCATTAAAATTAATTCAAAGGCCATGCGACTGAGTACAAGTCTGTACTGACAGTGAAGTGTCTACAAATGCTTTGAATTGTACGGAAATTGAAAAGAAACCTGAGATTCAGATTAATGCATTATGGATCCTCATCAAGTCTAATTCTAATTATTCACCTGTCATTGACAATGTAGACTACAGAACATATCAGTCTAACCCTTCTAATTATATAACCATGAAGTGCTTATTGCTACCTGCATAATGAGGAAATATCCAAAGTAACTGGATTGTCAAGAATCCAAAGTTCCTTGAATTTTTGCCAACACTAAAGATACATTATCACAAAAACCAAAATTTTAGATTGGGATAACCTGCCTGCTTGTTTAGAAGGCTGCCTACTCGTTAACCCGAGGAGCCAATACACTAGGGCTACAGTAACCCAATAGATGGACAATTGGAATACAGCACATGTGCTCACTGTTATCGCTGGTGTAAATTAGCATGCCAGTCAATGTGTCTAGCCCCTTCTTACACACTTCATTGACTCTGATTACTTACATTCAAGGTGGAGAGCAGCCAAGGGTTTAGCACTTTAGTACTTCAATATTTCTTCTTGGTAATACACGTATATATTCCCCTCTGTCTATCGTGAGTAAATGTGCTAGCCAATTTGAAGGTTTTTTTTGTGTATGCAAGCTGCAGTCTTTGTAGAGCCGTGGTTTTCCTACAGCTCAACACCAAGACACTGCACTGCGGTGTGGTAAACATGGTCACACAATCATTTCTGGTTACAGTGTTATCTAGGATACACATTGGACACTGAACCACTGCATGCGGATCTCCATCCAAGGCCCTCCACTATCCTACAACCTTGACCAAGCTGTATACACTTGTCCAAACTGAAGAATATGTGCCTTTTACAGAGCAGATTGTGATACTGATTTTCAGTGGATTACTAACAACTTGTGTGACCATTGTATGTGACTTAACTAAAAAATGGCCAACATATTAAAATCATTAATATACGCAGGTATGAGTTGTGCAAATTAGAATAAAAACATGTTGTGATAAAAAGTTCATGAATAGAGCCCTGGCCCCAAACCCTAGCTGATTCTGGTTCTGGCTTTGCTGTCACATTGTTGCAGAATCTTAGGAAAGTCCTGGTAGATTTTGCAAAAAGTTGGAAATGTCAAGCCTCATACCAGACCCTCTCACACTGTCATGCCCATTCTTGTATAATACGACAATGCCCGACATGCCATCAGCCATTGCATACAAACAGTCATCACTGTCATTTCTCTGGGTTTGACAATGATATGTCATTTCATGCAGGAGAACATTTGTCAATGTATATTGAATTAAGTCAGCTGTTTAATATCAGATCGTTTATTAAAAGTGCCCAGTATAAATTAAGTGTACCCAGACATCTTCAGGTTGGTATTAATTACAAGAAGATTATGTTTAAACCAAGTAGTGAGTCTGTGGCTAGACACACCAAAGGGAACAAATTGGAATGCAGCGCATGCCTCATTGTTACTGCTGGTGTTAATTAGCAGCCCACATAACACCTGTCAGTCTAGTACACATGTCATTTCTTACATTGGGCATAACCTGCCGAGTCTGGGCAGTGCTACTTCAAGCCATTTAGATGTATATGCATGATCATGACTGAACCTACCTGATGTCAGTAGTTAGTATTTGACTTACGTAACCAGCTGAAGGTTAAGCACTTTAATGCTTCTTCATTTGATCAGTGTTGATTGGTTTGTTTGTTTGCGAGGATTACTAAAAAAGCGTGGCTGGATTTTGATCAAGAAACTGTCATAGAACCTTGATAGAGGAACAATCAATTAGGTTTTCCATTAACCCGGTGCCATTATGTGCATGCACTAAAGGGAACATAAAGTCTTTCAAATGTTGCCATGAAAACAATTATTAATAGCATTACAAGGTACATGAGCTGACTTGGTGAAATTTGGGCTGTCGGAGTGCTGTCTAGTTAACATATAAATAAGTTAGCCACTCGCTTTTGTTTAAAATGTTACCTAAATCTGACAATTTTTGGTGTGGCCTCATTCAAAATAGCATGCAAAATTACCACTGACTTGGTTTGCACGACTACAATTTCAGAAAGCATAAGATTCAAAAAAATTTGGCATCACAACTGGTTTTACCTTATTTTCTAATAAACAAACTGACAGATTATGTCATCGCTCAAACATTAACAAACTAATTACTTCAACAAGACAGTAAGATAAAGTGCTAATGTACAACAGCCAAAGGTGTGTGCATGGGGATTTTGTCGTGCAACCTCCTCGTTGGTAATACCTGGATACTGGGTCAAGGCCCTGCTAATAGCACGACAAGGGTCAGTTGGACTGGCGTCCCAAATGTTCCGTGTTCATCTTGTGATAAACAGAAATGTAATGAACAGACACAGCAGCCTCTAAAACCAAGCTTACTACAAAGTCTAAGCTGTATGCCTTTCTTCACGCAAGGATAAGACTAGACTAGCTTGTTGGAGTGTTCAATCTGCGGGTTAGTGCTAGCTCAAAGCTTCAAGATTCGTCAAATTGTAAAACAATGTTTGACAAATGTATCAACATGCTGGCTCTATGAGTCATGTTGGCAAGGTCGTGGCACTACTTCAATGCAGTCCTACACCATTCTTCACTCTGACTCTGACTCTTCACACTCTGGTGGAGTCACCATTGTCTTGACTTCTCATGCTCGAGTTGCTTGGGAAGCAGCTGGAAGTGTTTTCAAGCCCATCAATAAGAGAATCAAGTATATCCATCTGAAGTCACATCTTTCCTACATCACAGTTTTTGCTGTCTACACTCCGACTAATCTTGTCACCTCAACAATTGAAGCCAACCAACCATCAGATGATTTCTACAATGATTTGCATTCTGCAATGGCAACCATTCCAGCAACAAATATGGTCACCATTTACAAGATTTTAATGCTCGAATAGGGACAGATACCAACACAATTATTGGTCCTCGTGGAGTAGGTGAAATCAACGGAAATGGACAACGTTTGCTGGATTTCTGTGTCGCTAACAAACTTATTATCACTAACAAACTTATTATTACTAACACCTGGTTTCGGCACAAGTCAATTCATTAGTAGACTTGGCATCGCAATGGTGACCGTTCCAACCCTGGTCATGTAATTGACCATATACTAGTCACTGCCAAACATTGTTTTCTGTTTTGGATATGCGTGTCTACTGGAGAGTTTACCATCACTCAGACCATGAGCTCGTTGCCTCCATCTTTCTATTCAAGATTAAAACAAAGCGTTGTCAGTGTCATCATTCTGCTCCCCGTCAGACCCAAGTGTTTACCATCAGACAAAACGTCAGCCTTTTGTGCATCACTTGCAGATACGTATGTCAGCTACCTTGTTACCATCAATAATCCTTGTATTGAAGACAAGTGGGCTTCCTTCAAGTCATCAATCCAAGAAGCAAGTGACAACCTACCACCTTTGCCAGAAGGAGGCTGATTGGATTACAGATGAAGTGAGGAATCTCTCCAGGAAGAAGACATGGTTACACTTATGGGACATACATGTATCTAGTAGTTTTGACCAGCAACACCTAAAAGCCTTGGCAAATATATTGCAGGCCGAGAAGGTTAACCAAGTTGTCTGCTGAGAAAGCAAGAAATACATGGTGGAGTGCTAAGGCAACAGAAGCTAAAAGAAAGCCAAAACGTTACAGCAAAGATAGGTTGTGGTGGAAGTTTAGTCAAAGAGTTTAGGTTGCTTAGGAATCAAGCATCTAAACCTTCATCATCCAATATCCGCGCCAATGATAAATCCATCCTCTTAAATGACATTGACAAGCTTCAACGTTGGGCAGAACATTTTGCAGAAGTGTCACATTGCTGCACATCGAGTTGTCAGTTGGACTGCCTGACATCACTGCTAATACACCATCTTACAGAGAACTATTCTCAGATGATGAAGACCTGCCCCAGCCCTTATCTGAGGAGGAGATCAGGTAGCTATCACACAGCATAAAGTTGGTAAGGCCCCAGGAGCTGACAGCATATCTGCTGAGTTGATGAAGTTGGAAGGAGGCAAATCCACCTGCTGGCTCACCTCACTGTTCAACTCTATCTGGAGAGTTGAGCGTCTCCTCGGATTGACTAAACTGCATCATCGTCCCTCTTCACAAGAAGGGAAGTCATTCTGAGTGTGATAACTACAAAGGCATTGCCCTCCTAAAGGTGCCCACTCACGATTCACAGCACACACACAGATACACCTATGCAAACTTACCACAATTTCAAGTTGTGTCAAAACAAAGCAGAACAAAAGAAACATTTTAGGGTGAACCACGTTCTATGACATACAGTCTTTATTCCTAGTATAAAGAGAAAGGCAAATCATGTTCTTGTACACCATGGCAGTTTCGCTCCTCGTACTTGACATTTCGAGAAATCTAACAACAAGTGCGTTAGGTTCTTTGTCTACACATTTACCATTTACCGTCTTGAAATAGCTTGCTGCTGAACGATAAAGCACTTTCTCGATTGTTTTCTTGTGGCACATGACCGGGAAATGGGTAGAAACCAGAGCATTATTGCACTATTGCAATGGTATCTAACACTCAGAGCGTGAAAGTAGCCATGGAGAAGTGCCGTACGCCAATGACAATGTAGATCGCGCATATCTATATTTATTTGGCAATTATGGCTGACGACAGAATTCCAAAGAGAATTCATTTGGATGGCTACCCCATTCACAACCACCAGGAGCCCTTGAAAGCATTGGAGAGACAATGTGAAGAAAGATCTGAAAGAATCAGGCCAATCGGATGATTCTTGGTACACTAGGGCAACAACATCATGGACTGAATGGAGACATATATAGAGAACAAAAAGAAATCTGAAATTATGCCTAAATGAACACAAATTAGCAATTCGACGTGGAGACACCCATAACAACGCCATTGCAGCCCACTGCTGAGAAACTGACCACATGATGAATTGGGAAGAAAGTAAAACATTAGAAACAGAAAACAAATACTATACTAGACGAATCAAAGAGGCAATTTGGATTTCAAGACATGGACATTAAATCAGGATGACGGTAACACCATGATTAGAGACCATTGGTCAACACTATTATGGCGTACCAAAAAACTGACAATTTAAAGCAAAAAATAGTTAGTTGATAAACATTATCTGTTATTTTCAGTTGATAAAGACCTATGGGTCAAAACGTCCTGATTTTTCAAATATTCTATACGGTGCACATCTCTTGCGA
The DNA here is from genome assembly GCF_963422355.1 of Corticium candelabrum. Classification (NCBI taxonomy): domain Eukaryota; kingdom Metazoa; phylum Porifera; class Homoscleromorpha; order Homosclerophorida; family Plakinidae; genus Corticium; species Corticium candelabrum. Next base: position 7,180,499 of record NC_085099.1, read on the forward strand.
TATGTCTAATATTCATGGCCACCGTACAATGCCATATCACATTATATATATATATATATATATATATATATATATATATATATATATATATATTTATAGAGAAATAATATTATATTTTATAACAAACTATATATATATACAAAAACACACACGTGTGTGCATGTGTGCGTGTGTGTGCACATGTGCATGCACGTGCGCACGCACACACACACACACACACACACACACACACACACACACACACACACACACACAAACACACACAAGCACACACACACACACATGCAAGCACACACAGACAGACACAAACACACACACACACACACACACACAAGCGTGCGCACACACACACACACACACACACACACACACACACACACACACACACGTGCACACACACAAGCACACAGCTCTCCTGTGTATAGCCTGTGGAGATGGAAGTGTGGAGTAACAATTGAGAAAGGTGGGCGTTACTATAGGTGTAAAACTAGATGCCATTCAGACTAGCAGCAGGACAGCATTCTCATGAAGAATTTCATTCAGAGTTATATATCCCGTTCAACTATATCCCGCTCAGAAAAGTTAGCAAGGATCCAAAATTCCATAGTCTAGCTAGCAGCGAATTTCCTGTTCAAAATCATATGTCTGGGCAGCAAAGTCATGGAAGTCACATGCAGTTACTTGCTCACCCGTATATGGCTTGACACTCATGCAGATGAAATAAAATCTTGCTCTTCTCGTGTTTTTCGGTTAAAATCGACACTTCCCCATGTAGCGCTTGGTGCTGGAAAAGCTTAGGTCGGATTTGATGTAAGTGCAATGAGAATGTGGAGAGAAACGCAAGCTGTAAAAGAACGGCTTCAGTCAGTGAGAAATCGTCGATCGCTGGAAGCGTTGCAAAGGATGACGATGCGTAAAGTCCGCACGGAATTGGTGTGGCCGTTCGTTCGAATAAACCATAAGGTGTAGCATTCGTGCCGTCACGAGATTTCACGTGGGGATTGACTCCTTGAGAGGGGACCCACAATCCACCAACGAGTATAAACTGAGCCAGGGTAGAAGAGCAGACGAACGACAGTTCGATCGCCTCTCTCCGTTGCACCGTTCGAGAGTTTACTGTGAACACACACACACACACACACACACACACACACACACACACACACACACACACACACACACACACACACATACACACACACACACACACACACGCACGCACACACACACACACACACACACACACACACACAGACACTACGGCTTTATAATGTATCCAGATATATTATATATATATATATATATATATATATATATATATATATATATATATATATATATATATATATATATATATATATATAGCTTCACAGAAATTATATTTTACAATACCCCAATACCCCAACATCCCTCCCAACATCTCTCCCAAGTCAAGTAGGCAAATCCCAACTACGAACATCTAAAACTTCTAATTGCATACGTGCATGTAACATCTTGGCATTGCAGCACCATAGCTTTACAGACAACTATTCTAATATGTTCTTGAAAGCTCGAGGAAACAGTATCCCACTGATTGATGATGTCTTTGAACATATTCCTTTCAAAGTCTTTAGAGTGAAAGATGATATGAAGCCCAAAGATTCAAAAACCAGTGGATAGAATAGACCACCTGCTGTGGTATACATTGGCTTCATGCCTGGCATCTTTTTCAAATTCTGCTGCTTCTGCTTCTGCACCAGGACAGGTCACTGCTTTCAATATATATATATATATATATATATATATATATATATATATATATATATATACCCCAATACCCCAACTTCCCTCCTACCATCTCTCCCAAGTCAAGTAAGCCAATTCCAACTACGAACATCTAAAACTTCTAATTGCATATGTGCATGTAACATCTTGCATTGTAGCACCATAGTTTTACAGACAACTGTTCTAATATGTTCTTGAAAGTTCGAGGAAACGGTATCCCACTGGTTGATGATGTCTTTGAACATATTCCTATCAAAGTGTCTTGAGTGAAAGATGATACCGTATAACCGGTTATTTTTGTGGTCTTAAATTTCTGTGATTTGAAAATTTAGACAAAAGTTTTAATTACTGAAAATTAAATTTATGAATTCTAGCTAGGAAGAAAGTTACTGGTACACACATGTATAGAATAGGCAGGAGAAGAGACAGGAGGGAACTGCTGTTTATTATGAACGTTACATCTATTGCTTTTAAACTTTGGACTTTTTTTACCTTTGTTCCCCAGTATTTGGGGGTGGCATGGTCGCTAATGCAGCAGTTCCCGATGAGGGGTGGCGTGACCAGATACCTGGCAGCTGTATTCATGTCGTGTGTGTGTGTGTGTGCATGTGTGTGTGCACGTGTGTGTGTGTGTGCATGTGTGTGTGTGTGTGTGTGCACGCACGTGCGTGTTCGTGTGCATGTGCATGTGCGTATGCATGTGCACGCGCGTGTGCACGTGCGTGTGTGTGTGTGTGTGTGTGTGCATGTGTGTGTGTGTGTGTGTGTGTGTGTGTGTGTGTGTGTGTGTGTGTGTGTGTGTGTGTGTGTGTGTGTGTGTGTGTGTGTGTGACAGCTTGCTATGAGGCACAAGATTGAAAGGAAGTTTTATATGACTTTGTAAAGGAAATGTAACACAAAGAAGAAACACCAGATTATAACAAGAGCACGAAAGAAGGGAACGGCAAAGAGCAACCTTATTTGGTATCATTAGCAATGTGACATTGTTTGTTCCAATTGTATAAAACCATTTAGATGATTCAGGCACTTTATGAGTCACAAAATTAATGTGGCAGCTCTAAAAGAAAGGAGTATCATGACAACTGCTAAGTGCTTCTTTATCTCGTCAACATTAATTAATGGGACGTAAGCTATAAGCATTCTCTATTATAATCCAAAAATGCTTCACACACCATCAAAACATTCCCCATTTGTTTCACAAATCCAGTAAAATTTGCAAATATTAATTATACTGCCACGCCAACACTAAGCATCCTTATTTCAGCAATGTCCCTGCTTTGTACACATGCAATTTAACCATGCAAAATGGATCACATATCACATATGTGCGGCAACTATTTGGTTCCAAAAACCATTCAACTGGGCTTATTTGGTTTGGCCCCTCCAGCAGAGACTATTTGGTTACAGGGAATATTTGGTTTTGGCTTTTTAAGCTTCAAAGTGGCACTCTTTGACTGTTATAGCTGTACAAAAAGGATGTGAATGACATGACAATGACTACGATAATTTTCACCCGTCTCTTAGACATTCTGATGCATGGAAATTAAGTATGACGTACTTCATCTTTGTATGCAAATATTTTAGCTTCATATGAATGCCACAGTCATCATAACAATGAATTGAAATTTTGTGAGTCAGAGGTCTTGTTTTGAAGCACATTTTGCCTTGTCTGGTAGTGGGTATGTCAGAAGCAGGTGGAGAAACAATGCATGCTAACCTAAAATAAACAAACATGCTATCTATGATTACGAAGCCATGGACTAGAGATTTCTTGCATTATAAGAAGCTGTAAAAAGGAAACAAGAACGGCATAATTCTATAGTTCTAAGAATACAAAAATATTTATGTAATAAATAAAAAAGTAGGGATGGCTGCATACTTTAAGCTAGTGCTTGAAGAAATAGGGGTCGAATCTTTTGTAGACAAATAGTCATACTTTACATCTGAAACCAATCTCCCACAATTAAATCCCTACTTCACTCCTATCCAACTAGCCACCTTGAAGCAAACAGATTGAAGTAGGGATTTAATTGTGAGAGATTGGTTTCAGATGACATAAAGTATGAGTACTCGACCCCTATTTCTTCAAGCACTAGCTTAAAGGAACACTCCGGGGGAACTGCACAGCTTTAGTGCACAGCGTAGTGCTCAGCTGAAATAGCAAGGTGCGGTGATCGAGGAAGTTTGCAGACAGTGTCCCTGCCTACGGATGAGTGCTTCGTAAACTGTTAGAACACGATTGCCGACAGCGTCCACTGCCTTTAACCCCAAAGAATCTCACAAAACGCTAATTCTCTCAAATATTGCCAGACGGAAATAAATCGCACGAAAAAGTCAGTCTGTTGACAGTCTGAAAGTAGCATGATAGTTTCCACCGTTCTTGGAGCGACGGAAACAACAGAGAGACCATTTCCAAAAACATGATTGCATCAGTAAGGCTCACGTGATCTGATGGCGCGTAAAAAACGCTTCACTAGTTGAACGAAATTCTTGAAACAGCCCTAGTCAGTTTAAAAAACGTTCCTAACCTACATGTGTCGGATTTGCTCTGAGATAGCGCCCAGATACCCAACTTGGTTAAAAAAGTAGTATGGATTTCCCATTATCCAGCAAAGGCGGAGCCAGCAGCTATCGCATATCTCTGGAATGCTCCCTTAATTAATTAAGAAAGACAAAATGCATAATATTGAGTGCATCAACCTGCTGCTATGACAAAGTCCAGGGAGGAGTCTTCTTTGATAGCTTGTATTGATAAAGGCGCGAAGTTATCAGTTCCAATGTCTGCTATCAAACCTACGGTAAAGCTGAGCAACACGTCTCACTAGATACACATACACGGTATATACTTTGGCTGTCCTTACCAAGAATATTCAGGAGGGGAAGCCTTGGCTCTAATGACACGACTTTTGTACACTATTCCTGAGGAGACTTGATACCAAAACGTGCCGCCTGGGATGAGCTCAATTAGTTTTGCATAATTGACGCAGGCCAGTTGTCCTACACATAATATTATTATGTACACAAAAGAGACAACAGCTCCTGCTATCTTTCACCTCCAACTTCAAATGATTTCTGGCTGCCGTGCACATAAGATGATAGCCGACGATCAGAGATGAGGCTGTAATTAACAATAGCTGGAGAAATACACCACTGGGTCATCCAAATAACCAACAATTCAGTTGGCTGCTTTGTCAACTGAAGATGCACTTGCTCAGGATAATGTCCAAGCTCACCGTCACATAACAATGGAAATGTGAACAGAGCAAATAAGCAATGTAAACATCCAAGCATTTGCTGCATACGTGTACGTTCCCGGTAGCCTCGAAGTTCCAGACCGTCTCCTGCTCTTGGCAAGTTTTTTTGGGTCCTCTTTACACACACATCCCGGATATATAGCCGGGATAAGTTTAACTTGCACGTGCAACGTAGACCATCCTCACGTGCACGCATGCTGGATCATGCATGATTTAGCAGTTCGAAATGTGTTGTTATGCTGACAGATCGTGGGAATTGCGCTTTCTCTGCGAGCAGTTACCACACTCAGTAAACAGCAGTGGCTAGTGAAAGGAGAGCCCCAATACGGGGAATGTTGGTTGCTACAAACCGTTCTCTTTGCAGAAATCGACTTTCTCGAGAAACGATTGACTCCAGTAAAGCTTTGTGTGATGCAGCTATCATACAAGACGGCAGAGGTTTGTACATTTTGCTAGTTAATTGATATTAGTTAATTAACTAATTATTAATTTATTAGAATAAAGTATTTAGTAACATTAAAGCACAATTTATGTATTTATGGTAGTATGTTTGAACCTTAAATGTGATTTAATAAATAGTAATTTATAATTTATAAGTGTATATACAGTGGTGGACAAAGTAGTTGCCAGGCAAGAAATTTCAAGGGTTTTCAGGATGTTTGTGTTTGAGTGGAAGCACAAATATTAATAAAGCGACTTCTTGGTCAATGTTTGTCATGCAATGGGAAAATCAAGACTAATTGGTACAGAATTGAGTCTAAATCAGTTGGTTGTTGCAATTTAATTAAGATTATTGTTACAACCTAGTTAAAACAGATTAATTAAGTTTACATTACAACGTATCAAAGCATATTCAATGCAAACAATATTACAACCTTTGAAAACAAACTAACTTATCAATTTATGCTCATATCAGCACTTATTTCCATTCTGTAGTCCAGAATATGATGAAAAATCAACAACAAAAACTACCTGGCAAATACTTTTGTCCACTACTGTATATACTAGTAACTATTGCAGAAGAACCTGTTTATTAATCATGTACTCTGCTGTTACTGCAATTGATTTGTTTACATAAGAAATGTATGGCAAACAGGCAGGATTACAGGAAGTTGTTGATCCGGACAGTCTGTTGCCACAGAACAGTTTTTCATTAGCCTAAAATTCATAGAATCAATCCATAATCCATTTTAAAATAAAATTCAAACACACAATGAAGATGCCTATTTCTCTAGTGGGTGCACAGTTTGCTGGATATAAAACTGGAATGACTTGTTCTGAACACTCATTCTGAACACTGTAATTACAATCTGTTTTTCTCTTTATATCAAGGAATATTAACATAAACAGTTTCCTCAACTCAAAATATCTTGTATCCTTGTACAGTTTAGATGACATTAGGGGTATTTGTTTTCAAACTTATTGTCAGACTGTAGTTTCTCCTTGCTCTCTGGTGGATTCGTTTGGGGATAGTGTTTCTGTTGAATATGTTGGTTGTAGTTTTGGCTTTCATGAACAAACTTGGACGTCCTGCTGATGCTGGACGGGTAGAAAAGGACTTGAAGTGTCGTCTAGCTACAGCAGTAGGTTGCACTCGAATCTTTTTCTTTTGTTTTCTGACTCCCACCTCTTTACCAAACATGTGTAGAGCAGAGCGCAGTCGCTGCTGTGTACCATGTGAGTGGATTTCTTTGCCTTGTAGTTTCCAATAATTGGAACAAAACCTTTCTACTACAGCTATGAAGCTGTCTGTGACATGACTTTCATGCAGTCCGTCCTTGATATCTTTAGTGACCTGTAGTACTCTTTCAATGACGTTCCTTGACTTTTCATAGCTTTCTCTGTTAATCAGTTGTGCTTGATCTCTTTGAAGTGTATTGCTAAAATCAATGTTGTCGTCAGCTGCAGTTGCCACTTCAGTTGTTTCACAGGAACAAGGAGCAATTTTTTCAAAGGAATGTTTGATATCTTCGTCAGACCAATTCATACTGATGGAAAGAGACTTTATATGTTCTTCTTCTGCTTTTTGGTGGACACTGCTGTAAAAGGAAATGGGTTGGCAGTGTTGTCCTAATGCCACTGCTGCAAAAAGCTGACGGCCTTGAGGCGAATACGTTGGGATAGTATTGACACTGCTTTTGCAATACTTCATTGCTGCTGCAAATTGGTGTTTGCAAGGTTGACTTTGCATTTCGATGGGACAGGTGCACTCTCCCAGTTGTAAGTCTACTACCACATTGTATTCTTATCTGACTGACTCACAACAGTGTAAACGTCTGGGTCATCTGTTGCGACAATATCGTCAGATGGAATGGTGTACGCTTTTACTCCTGTCACAGTAAATCTTGTAGAGACAAAATGATCTAATCTGTTTGGCAACAGATATTAAACGTCGCTGGTACTACAGTTTGCGAGTCTGTGTGAGAAGATTGAATATTTGTACCACATTCCAAGCTTTATTCCTTTGGAAAAGGATGTCTTTTATGATGCGTATGCTAGCCTCTGAATAATGGTTAGTATAGTTGCCTCGTGTGGGAAAGTTCTTTCGGAAACACACAGCCCATTCTTTCCTCTGTTGCCAGTAATCACCTAGTCTCTTTTTGAATGTCTGAAGAGGGCTTTTGTCTACTTCACATTTGATTTCAGTCAATGCGTGCTCACTTGGGGCATAAACAAGTTGTTTTGTTAGTGCCATACAGGTAATTCTGTCTGTACCACAGATACCAGAATTTGAGCTCCAAAGCCGTCTTCATATACTTTGTAAAAGATGAAAGACACATAGGTGTAATTCCGCTTGAGGCCATGTACTCTAGAGCAATCCGTTTGCTTGCACAGTCATCTGTCAATAATGTTAATGGTCCAAGATTTGGGCCTCTTCCAAAAATGCACACTTGGGCAGTATGTGTTTTAGTGCTGTACACCCTGCTGACAAGGTAACAGCATCTTCACTGAATGTCATAACTGCAGCAAGTGGTAGAGCTCCTACTGATGTGCCGCAGCTAAGTATGAACAGAGTTGTGTTCAAGTTATCAAGACTGGCTGTTGAGTCACAAAAGACTAGCTTTGCACTTTGTGTGACCATTTCATGGACTCTGGCCATGAGAGGAGTGACTAGAGCTAAAAGGAAGGGCATGGCATCAGTCTTCCTGGTTTTTGGTTTAGGTTCATCCATGTTCATTGCAGCTGCTGCTTCATAAGGTTGAAGAAATACTCGCCCACCCTCTTTTTCATGTTCCTTGTTGTATCGTTGTACTTCCTCGAGAAGTCGCTCAAACATAGCCTCTCCATTTTCTGGTCCAATGTTGTCTGATTGCCATTTTCTAAAGAAGCGTTGAATGTCTCGTACATTTGGGGTTATGTCGCTGTCTGCAAGAGTGTTCTCAACTACTCGTGGATCACTTTTCAGTTGGAGCTTGGTCAAGTATTCATGTTTTGCAGAGGTAGCAGAGCTGTCAGACTCAAAGAGACTAATTTTCGCTTTTTTCACAGCTTCTGTGACTGGCCTAAAGCTGAGTGCATGGCCTCTGTGGATTGGGTGGTATGTAATTGTTAAGGCAAGATATTCAGGGTGGTCTGAGATTCTAGAAGCGTCAGGTGGGTATACCCTAACTATTAAAGTGCTAGGACACATTGACTTTTTGTCTTGTGTGGAACAATGTATGGTGGTTTTCTTTAGTTTGCACTTCCTTTCTGTGGACATTTGTGACAGAGTTTTCTGTTTCCTGTAATGATGACAATGACGAACAGTTTTAAAAAGGAGCCGCCATCCTTTTTCTTTGAAACCTGTCATGATTCGATAGGTGGTTTTTGAAACCTTTTCAAAATGTGTAATCCACTGGACAGCTGCAGTTTCACAATTGGCACTTGTCCATGCTTCTAGAGTAGAGTTGCTTGTTTCAGCTCCTAGGAAACTTTCCAATTCATGCTGACAATATGAGTCAACAAAATAGTTGTACCGCTGAGGGAGCAAGGGTATAATACTGGTAGGGAGGCCTGAATCAGATTTGCATTTTCTTGTTTGGCATTAAGTGGGTGCTGTAGATTGGCTTCACTGGTAGTTTGAAATTGTTGAAGTGTGCCTGTGCTTAAAGTGCATCCCTTCACATAAACTGACTGTTGTTCTACTACAGGCATGGAGGTTTCGCTGACATTGTCAGCTTCTGTCCTCTGTGAATGACTCTCATTAGAAGTGCACCAGGTTACATTAGAAAAGAAAGGATTCCTCTTGCCAGCTAAAATGGCCTTAGCGAGAGTGAAACTTTTCTACCAACTTTGTTTGCTTTGTCAGGCATATAGCAGGAGGGCCAATCAGTAGTTGCTTTGCATGGTGAAACTGCTGAAGAGTTACATTTTCTCCTGAAACTTTGGTCTTGAAAGTTTTACTCAGACTTAAGCAAAGCTTCTGGCATTCAGGTAGCTTGAGATGGTGGCTTTGGATTTGCTGAGACTGCAAGTTTTCATCAGCTAATATGGACTTATCTAGGATATTTGAAACTTTAATTTGATCAGAAAGCAGCCATACTGCTAAGGTAGTCGTCAGGTAGTGAGTAGAAGGGCTTGGTTGAAGCAGGGTTCTCCCCAGGGCGTTTGAGCGTAGCGCTGCGCTATGCTTGAATTTCTACTTCACTCTCAGAGATCACTGATTTGAGATTGCCTAGATATGCTCCAGATACAAGATAGCAAGTGCATGTGAAGGAAATGTAATCTTAATGATGTAATTTGCATGTTTAGAACCTGCTTACTAAGTATGCGGCTTGAAGAAAGCCAATACTGAATAGGACCGCTGATTGGCCACTTTGCAAAAATAGTTCCAGTCAGATTCCAACAGCTGTGCCACTTCGAAGTGCGACTTCTTTGCCATACAGAACAAGACGTGATGGCTACAATTGTGAAGAAAGAGAACCTTTTCTTAGTGTTTCCAAACATTTGTAACCTTGCAGCCATTGCCCAGCTAATCCCTGCTTCCACTGCTGACTGTGAGAGGGCTTTTCTGAACTGAATAGGATAAAGACACCCCTGAGAAACCCCGTCTGAGCAACAAAATCACAGTGCAGCTGCTGTTTATCTCTATTGAAGGTCCCTGTTTAGAAGACTTTGACTTTAACGCTGCATGTCTGGAGTGGGCTTCCAAGAGGAACAGATGCATTACAATATTGTAACAGAGTCAGCATAATTTCATTATACAGTGGACAGCTTGTAAGATTGAACACAGTTTTGCTTATTACTCTCTAACGTAGCAGCAACATTAGGGTATATACTCAGTCACTGTTTTAAGCAATGATTATGAATAAATATTATGTCATTGTGTTTATGCATTCAATTGTGTCATAGTGTGTATCTAGCAAGCGTGCACTGCTACTTAGTAGACTAATTAACAGGTTTGTCAATGCATGGTTGCAAGTCACAGCAATATCTTGACTTCAACAGCTGTCCATGCTAAATTCGTACTTTTTCAACTAATGGGTTACTGATAGCTGTCAGCCTGTAAACAACAACTAGTATAGGCGATTTTCAGCAGCAAGTCTAATATATTGATAACTAGGATCCATGGCCCGTCCTTCGTACGGGCAAGATACTGTAGTGTAAAGATAGGTCTGTGGACACGTCACGTGCAATCTTTGTTGCGAGGTCCCGGATATGCTGAATGAATTCGAATCTTGCTCTTCGCGCTTGTTTCGATAGAAATCGACACACTCCCCGTGTAGCGCTTGCTGCTGAAAACGTGTAGGTTGGATTCGGTGCAAATGCGATCAGAATTTGGAGAGAAACGCAAGCGATAGAAGAGTAGGTTTTGTCGGCAAGAGATATTCGATTGTTGGAAGCTTTGCGAAGGACGGCGATGCATAGGGTCTACACGGGACCGGTGCGGGCGTGTGTTCGAATGAACTGCAATGTGTAGCGTTTGCGTCGTCGAGAAATTTTACGCGTGGGTCGATCCCTTGAAAGGGGACCAGGTGTATTATTTCTTTTATTTTTTACGCAAACCTTCCTCTGTGTGTGCCGAGTGTGCGTGCCGATTTCGGTTGCGAACGGACAAAAGACGTGGGCGCCAAACGTGAACATACATTCACACACACAGACAGACAATTTGAGCTTTATGTATTAGATAGATTAGTATTGCAATTGGGACTTTGTCGTGACGTTATTGAATGGGCGTGGTCTTAGGGAGGGGCTAGCGCTACGCTTTCCTGAAATCCTGGGGAGAAGCCTGGTTGAAGGTAAAGTTTGAGTTTTGCTTTGTCACATAGAACGACAGCTGTGGTGAACAGATGTGTGCCCACAGATTCTCTGGAGAAAATGCTGCAACTGCCACAAAAACAAAGGCAATATCCCCACAAAGAGAAGAACATGTTTGTATTGGGAAATTTTTGCAATGCCTTGATCATGCATGTTTTCCATCTTTTCAAAATGTTGGCCTATGCATAGGAATCAAATCATGAATATCCACTCTTTCACCTAAGGCAGTGCTTACATAGTCCAGTGTTTGTATTAGTTCTACCAACAAGTTGGTAGGAACTGAGTATCCCGTTGGGTCGCCATAGAAGGAAGCTTTTGAATTCAAATCTAAAGCAACCATTGTCCAATGATTTCCTACTCATCAATGTATTTGATGCAACAGAAGATCCAGTTATGGCGTCAATTTGTACGTTGACAATCAGGAATATACGTCTAATCTTCTTTCTGTTGTTCAGAGCTAATGCTATGGATGTGTTCAACGTGAATTAGCAAGCTTGGGATAGCACAAGGCAAAGACAATCTTGTGATGAGCAATTGAGAAGCGATGCCATACCTTCAAGCAGTGTATCAGGTAACCGTCTGTCACATGCCAGTCTAGACATTTGGTAGCTACTGTAGTTACGTCACCAAATGCCACAGCAGAGGCTGGCTTGTCTGACAGAATTTGTTGAAATTGCTGTATCTTGCTCAAGTTCAAGAGTTCAAGATTCAAAGTGTCAGGAATGTGACAGACTTTGTTGGACCACTTGTCTTCTTGAATAACCTTTGGGAGGACACCACTTAGACAGGAGTATGGACATTAAATTAAGGAACAAACTCGTTCAACTCAACGTATTTTTATTACTTTACTGCAGCTAGGTGGCAGAGTATTAATCGACATTTGTAGTTGTGAATTCAGTTAACACGAGTAGTGGTGAGCTAATATAATTTGTGGTATTCTGGACAGGAACAAATTCTCATGCATATTGGTTAATATCTACACTGTCTAAACAAGATAGTGTAGGCACACTTTAAAAGAAGCATGCTTTAGCTATAGGTACTTAGCAAGGATGTGTGGTACATGTGATTACAAATCACTAGTTCATGTAATGTACAACCTCATAATTAAATGGGACATGAAAATGCTAACTAAAATCATCTAGTCACTTAGACAGAACACTGCAATGTGTAGAAAGAGATTCAAAAATTTACCTGAAGAATGAGATGTTTAATATTTTGCATTGTGTGTATAGGATGTGTGAAGAATATTGGAAGGTTGATCGGGGAATGACATGTCAAAGTACTCTCTAGCAAAATCTAGTGACTGCTGTAACATTTCTTACCAGATTTGACGTTTGTTTACCAGTTTATAATGCTGTATACGCATAACTCAATCTTAACCAGTTATAGTCATTACCAGTTGGATATAACAGTGTACACTCTAGATGTTGAAGAAAGACTCAAAGTAACATGATAATGTTTTGTGCTTGTATATATGTAGTTCTATTTGTGGTCAATTTGAGCATGGTATAAGATACTGTGAATACGCATCATCAACTGCTCCATCTCATCATAGTAAAGAAACACCGCCCTTTGGTATTTTATCAAGTTTTGAAACCAGAATTACTGTGACAGCTAGCCCTCATATATGGAGCCCCATCTGAGAGCAATCCCAATCTAACAGCCAGGGACACAATGAATGGCAGATCGTTCAAGTGAGCATTATAGATATAAATAGATACACCATCATGTATGCAAATTTATTCAGAAATCTCTTCAGCATGGCTGGTCTCCCAAAAGTTCCTGCAAATAATCTATCAAATGTACAAAGTACAATAGCTAAAAGCACTACGAGTCAAAATGCAATGCAGCTATACAAATTTAGTTGCACTCATTTCTTCAGAAACTGGTCACGGCAGCTCCCTGAAGAAAAGGAACTTTCTGTGTAACTCTGGAGAATCTCGAAAGATGAACTAAAAATTCAAACTTTCTTTGACTTACAAGTGCAGTACATACAACTGAGACATTGCATGCAAGTACCTTATCGAGATCCAGAAAATGTTAATTACTCGAAACATAGGTGACTTATGCCTAAACCACACATGTAATTCGTCTTCTGGCAGGTGCAATAATGGAAGTTATCCAGGTTACTCAACTAGAATCTGCAACAACCAAAATAAAGAAGTTACGTTGACTTCATTTACAATATTGACTGCGTTAATTAATCAAAGAAAATATGAAATGTATTAAATCAATAAATATTAACTGCAATAGTCAATCGGCATATACTATATAAATTTAATTAATAACATTGACTCTAGACATCAATCAAAATTTCCACCACTAAATATTAGCTCACCACTACATATTAACTGAATTCACAACAACAAATGTCCTGGATTGTTTATATTCCTTGATCTATAGAGAGGAACAGATTGTAGTTAGAGTTTTCAGAATGAGTGTTCAGAACAAGTTATTCCTGTTTTATGTCCAGCAAACTGTGCACCCACTAGAGAAATACGCATCTTCATTGTGTGTGTTCTAATTTTATTGTTAAAATGGATCATGGATTTCTTCTATTTTAGGCTAATGAAAAACTGTGTTCTGTGGCAACAGACTGTCCATGGCGCAGATCAACAGCTTTCTGTAATTCTGCCTGTTTGCCATACATTTCTTATGTAAAACAAATGAATTGCAGTAACAGCAGAGTACATGATTAATTAAAAATCGGGTTCTTCTGCAATAGTTACTAGTATATCTATATATATTTAGAAATGCATATATTTCTATATAAACCCACCTACGTGGGTATCTAACACACATTTTCCACATATATATAGAGAGAGTTTCCACCTGAAGTTCAACGTGTGGCAGAACAAGAAGAAGGAATAAAATTACTGGGATCTCCCATTTATGGAAACAAGGAATTTTTTGAATCAGCTTTCCAAAAATGCATTTCAAAAGTGATCAATGCACAAAGTCATCTCATGGATATTGATGATCCTCAAATTGAATTTCAACTCCTTCAAAATTACTTATCTACTGTGCCACCAGGGAAAGCACTTCGTCAATTGTCATCTTTTGATCAACACCGTTGTGCCTTTGAACTCCTATCTCATTCTTCTTTGTCAGATGTTACTTGGAAGCAAGCATCCTTGCCAATAAAATATGGTGGTCTTGGTTTACGAGTAGCTAATAAAGCCTCGTGCTTAGCTTTTATTGGGAGTTGTAATTCCACTCAAAAGTTGGTATGTTGTTTCCTTGGCGTTTCCTCAATTGACGAAATTTCATCTCTCAAGGTGAATGGTGAATCGCAGGCTAAAGAAACGTTCTTTACTACTTATGAAAATGTTCAGATAGACACTGACATAAACGTTGCTTCTCAGCATTCTCTTCAGAGTCAAGTGGACAAATGGGATTTTGATCTATTGAAGGAGTCTTGTTCTATTAGAGACAAAGCCAGGTTGAACACTATTTCTGAGCCTCATGCCGGAGCATGGCTTTCAGCCATTCCCAACCTCAATCTCGGGCTTGCCATGAGTCGTCATGAGTTCACGATTGCTGTTCACCTTTGGCTCAGTCTTCCACTGTTTTCTTCACCTCCAAATGCTGTCCGTTGCATTTGTGGCCAAGTATGGGATAAGTTTGGTGATCATCTTCTTGGTTGCCGGAAGATTTCTTTACGTTCTAGACGTCATGATGCTTTGAGAGATGTCATTTTTCAAGCTTTGCTAGTACTCGATAAAGGAACCCGACGTGAACAAAGATCTTCTTCAGAGAACTAGTCAACCTGGTGATGTCTATCATCCAAACTTTTTGTTTGGCTGTCCGGTGTATTTTGATGTAACCGTGTGTAATTCGTTCCAGCAAAGATTTGTGTCACATTCAGCAAGCAACGCTGCTTTTGCGGCCTTAGAAGGAGAAATTTCAAAGTGTATGAAGTACGACACCCAAGTGTTTTCATCTGGTGCTCTCTTCTTTCCATTTGCAGTTGAATCATTTGGGACATGGTCGGATGTCAGCTTGAATACATTAAAGACTATAGCATATAAAACTGTTTCTGTTAGTTCTATTCCTTTTAGTCAGTTTTTAAATAATTTGTTGCAGCAATTATCAGTTAAGTTGTGGTCGTATAATGCACGCATGATTCTAAGTAGATTGTTGTTAGACAGTAATGACAGTAATTTTAGTTTATGGGATTTGCCTGTATCGTAGATTGGTTGTATTGAAATACATATTTAGCTATATGTATATATATATATATATATACACACACACACACACACTTATAAATTATAAATTACTATTTATTAAATCACATCTAAGGTTAAAAAATACTACCATAAATACATAAATTGTGCCTTTATTCTAATAAATTAATAATTAGTTAATTAACTAATATCAATTAACTAGCAAAATGTACAAACCTCTGTCGTCTTGTATAATAACTGCATCACGTGAAGCTTTTCTGGAGTCAATTGTTTCTCGAGAAGGTCGATTTCTGCAAAGAAAACGGTTTGTAGCAATCAACATTCCCCATATTGGGGCTCTCCTTTTACTAGCCACTGTTGCTTACTCAGTGTGGTAACTGATCGCAGAGAAAGCGCAATTCCCACGATCTGTCAGCATAGCACCTCACATTTCGAGCTACTAGTCATTTGTGCACGTGAGAATGGTCTACTGTGCACGTGAGAATGGTCTACTGTGCACGTGCAAGTTAAACTTATCCGGGCTATATATCCGGGATGTGTGTGTGAAGTGGACACCAAAAAATTTGCTGTTCTTGTAAAGACGGTCTGGACGTCGAGGCTACGTTTGGTAGCAGAGCCATATGTACGGAAGCTGGTGTAGCAGCAGATTAGATCCGGCCGTCAAATAGGTCCGCTTGCTAACGCACTTGTACTGGAAGACATTCTGCGCTAGCGCACCGCGTCTACCTCTCTTCGCGGATTAGGCCCTAGCGCAGTAGCGGATTTAGCGATAACGCACAGTCAGAGACGAATGTTTTTTGGACCCACTTTCTTTAGTGCCCGGATAAACTTCCCGTATACGCTGTAATCTGCACGTGACGTTGGCAGAAGGAACGTGACATTGTTGTATTGTTGTTTGCGTTCGTTGACTACTGCGCACCTTGCGACGCCACACCATTCACGTTGCTGAAGCGGTAGCTGCGTCATAATTTTCGAACTCGGGGCCATCAAAGCACATGCGCACAAAGTAGCTATAGCAGGTAGGCTAGACGTTTCGTCTACCTTACGTTGTGATAACTTATTTTTCTTAGTTCATAATTCAGCAGAAATCTGCGTTAGTGCACTTGCATAGCAAAAGGAGCTGTTCCAACTTTCAGCTGTTCAACCAGAGACCTCTTCAAACTGGTGTACACGTAATACAGCTAGCAATCTATTAAAATATGCAGACTACTAGTAGCTAGACTACGGTACGTATAGTCACGTAGACATAGATTAACTTTTTAGTTCTTCAGGAACATTGCATGGGCTTACACGTAATCTATACCTTACATTGTATATCTATAGTAAACATGCTTCTAAGTATAAAGTTTATAATAAAGTCTGTCAAGCATTTTTGCTGTTCTGCTGAATACTGGCGGACAGACTGTGCTGTCTCTTTATCTTTTGTATCCGCTTCGGCATCACATACCTACTGACAGAAGGAGTTGTGTGAGTTGCTCTCCTACTATTAAACACACTGAGGCGGCCAGCTTTTGCAGGAACAGAACTTGAATTTTTTATGTGTTTTCGTCTGCTGAGGGCTGTAGGCTGCACCCGAATTCTTTGCCTGTGCTTTGTTATCCCGGTATGACAGCCAAAAGTGTGTAATGCTGAAACCAAACGCTGCTGCTTGGTCGGTGGATGTGTTGATTTTCCTCGACATTTCCAGTAGTTTTCACAAAACTTTTTAACAGCTGTCAGATACCCATCATTATTTGTCATGTTGGGGGCAAGTCCAGTTTCTAGGTCAACCATGACTTCATTGAGACTTGTTTTGACTGTCTCGATTGCCTGATTCTTGTCTTCACCACTACTGGGTATTTCAGTCTCCTTCATGGTTGTTTTCTGCCTTTTCTGTTGGAACAGATCATCATCCAGCATGGCTGATTCTTTGAAAGAATGCCGTATGTCTTCATTATGCCATTGAATATCAACAGAGAGGGACTGCAAGTACTCTTCATCTGACTTTTGGTGAAGACTGCTGTAGAAGCTAATGGGTTGGCAATCTTTTCCAAGAGCTACGCCTGCAAGGAGCTGGCGTCCTTTTGGGGAATCAGTTGGAATCTTGTTGATGGTGGACTTCATGTATTTTGTTGCTGCAACGAGCTGGTGTTTACATGGTGTTCCATTGTATCCTACCGGGCAAGAGCATTCCCCTAGTTGCAAGTCTACTATCCAGTGGTCGTGTGGATCTGTGTGGCTTCTAACCATGTATACATCAGGGTCTTCTTCTGTGGCTGTTACGTCATCGAAGGAAGTGCTACCAAGCCTCACACCAGCTAATGTATATTTTAATGACACGAAGTGATCAAGTCTGTTACTTGCCAGTGAAAGTAAGCGGCGCTGATAATACAACTCCATTGTTATATGCACCATTTGGAATAACTGTACAGCATTCCAGGCCTTCTGCCTTTGAAACAGGATATCTTTGATTATTCTTATGCTTGCCTCAAAATAATTATTCGTGTAGTTTCCTCGTGTTGGGAATTGTGTCCGGAAGCATAAAGCCCATTCTTCTTTTCGCTGCCAGTAACTGTCTATCCGTTTTTTGAAAACAGGAAATTGACTGCTTTCAATTTCAGCTTTTACATTCATTAGGGCTTGGTCTGAAGATGAGTATGGAAGGCACTTTGTGAGCAGCATACAAGTTACCCTGTCCTTTCCTGTTACCCTGGACTTATCACTCCACAGCCAACGCCACATGCTTTGGAGGAAATGGAACACACAAAGATGCAGTTGTGCTTTTGGCCATACTATCTGGAGTGCTCTTCGTTCACTTGCAGAGTCATCAGTTAAAATTGTTAACGGCCCTGCAATTTTGCCTCTTCCAAAAAGGCATAGTCAGGTAGGATGCTGACAAGTGCTTTAAACGCAGCTATAAGAGTCTCTACATCTTCACTTGAAGCCATCACACACCCTAACGGTACAGCTCCTGCAACAGTGCTGCAGCTGAGTACAAACACTGCAGTGTTTAAGTTGTCCAAGCTGGCTGTAGAATCGCAGTAGACCATTTCACTGCTTTGGTACAATAGTTTGTGAGCTCTCGCCATTAAGGGTGTGACAACTGCTAAAAAGGAATGGAACATTGTGAGTGACTTTTTAAACTTTTGGTGGATGTTCAGGAGCCACTGCTTCTTTGGTCTCCTCGGCTGACTGATAAAGTTGAAGAAACGCTCTGCCGTTTTCTGAGCTATGGGCTTCATTAAATTGGTTTACTTCTAGCGATAGACGCTCAAACATTAATTTGCCATTTTCAGGGCCAACACACTTCTGTCTCCATTTTTGAAACAAGCGTTGGACATCCTGGCAGTTGGGGTTGATGGACCGATCAGCAAGTGCAACTTCAACATCTGAAGTGCCAAATTTTAGCTGTAGTCTGTTAACATATTCATGCTGAGCTCTGGCTGCTGAGTATCCTGACTCAAACAAATTGTTGTACTCCTCTTTGGCGCAATTAGCAACAGACCTGCAACTAAGTGCATGTCCACTATTTACAGGGTGGTTGTGGCTATACTGCATGTCAATCAGACATGCTTTGCTAGGATGGTTGGCAATAGCCAAGGCTAGGCTAGAATATACTCGCACTCTCAAGGTACTTGGACACTTTGTTTTCTTCATTCTGGTGCTCTTGAACATACATGATGGTGGAATTTGGGACTTCATTTTCTCTTGGGTTTTAGTTAGTTTCTTTTGCTGGTGGTGACAGTGTCGCACTGTTTTAAACAGAACTCTTTGACCTGATGGTTTGACTCCTCTTGTTACTCTGTATGTTGTTTTTGAGATTTTTTCAAAGTCTTCTATCCATTGCACTGCTGCTTGAGGACTGTTTGCATTTGTCCATACTGTTAGTGTAAAGTTGTAGGACTCTGCTCCCAAGAAAGCATCTTGCTCTTTCTTGCTGTGCTCGACAACAAGGTAGCTGTAGTTTGCAGGGAATAGGTAAGCTATATCCTGAGGTAAACCAAGGTTCACTTCTGTTGGTGGGTTTGTTTTCAGCCTGGCTTGGTCACTAACGCTAATGATGTTGCTAGGAAGGGGGCTTTGCAGAGGACTTTCAACAGGTGTGATTTTATCACACAAAATACTATCTTGGTTGTTTGGTTCTTTAGACAAGAGGCCCCGTTGCAGATTGGTAGGCTTCTGTCTTATCACTGTCCCTGACATGTGAATGTGTGATTGACAGTCTGCCAGGCACATCTAGTTTTGGATGATTAGTTGCTGTTGCTGCAGCCTGAAGAAATCCCAGTACATCAGAGCTCACCTGCTTCTTTTTCAAGCTAAAGCTGAGTAATCGGCTGTTTCTGTTTTCCTGCGAAGGCTTAGGAAGTGTCTTCTTGTTGTCAAAACGCTGAACTGCTGACAAGATTTTGAATGTCAATCTTGCCTCTGACGAACCAAACTGCCAAAACAGTCCGTAGGTAATGAACATATGCACTTGGCTGGTGGTAAATACAGAGTAAAGATTTTAGAGGATGGCATTGAATTTGTGGAAGGCAGACATACGGCCAAACTTCATTTGGACCAAATGACACAGTAGCAACGAACATGAATGCAATCACACCACAAGATGATGAATCTGTTTGCACTGGGTAATTGCAGCATTCGCGGGAGCAAGCATGTTTGCCATTTCTGTCAAAAGTGGGCCTGTGCAAGTTGAAGATGCTTTGAGGTATTGCAATCTGCTCTCCCAATATTTCTTGCAGTTCAGAGAATGTCTGCTTACATTCTAAAAGGAGGTTGAGGGGCACTGGATAGCCAAGGGAATCGTCACAGTAGGACAAGTTGGTTGATACGTCTGTAACAAGCACAGTCCAGTGATTGCCTCCAAGGATTTTGTTAGAAGCAAAAGCAGTGCCAGACGGTGGATCAATGCTGACATTTACAATGAAGAAAAGCAAGCGAATGCTACTTCTGCCGTTTAGTGCAGTAGAAACATAGTTTGTCATACATCTTTTGTTGTATTTAGACAACACAAGCGACATACAGTCATTTGATGAGTTGTTGACAAGTCTGGACAAACTATCAAGAAGGTCATCTGTCAGCCATCTTGTGCATGCCAACTTTGAAAACTGATGGGTGCTAATGCGTTGACATGCTATAGCCAATGGTGGCTGATTGAGCAGTATGTCTCTGAACTGTTGAATGGTATCACTACTAGGACGTTGAATATTCAGAGTGCTTGGAAGTTGGCATGTCTCATCAAACCACTCTCCTGATGCACCTAGCAATAACATACCATGCTTTAATGTTATGATTATTCTAGGATATGTAGGCTAATTGTAGGGTTTGTGCATATCGAGCATGTGCATGTGTGTGTGTGTGTGTGTGTGTGTGTGTGTGTGTGTGTGTGTGTGTGTGTGTGTGTGTGTGTGTGTGTGTGTGTGTGTGTGTGTGTGTGTGTGTGTGTGTGTGTGTGTCATGAACAATGTAGAGTAGAGGACTTTCTTATATGACAAAGACCTTCAGCATTATGTTCATTGATTTAGAAATTCTAGAAGTGTTACCCTCTTGCAACTAGATCATGTAATAGTGTTTATCGGTGTCTGTCTGTTTGTCTGTCTTTCTGTTTGTGTGTGTGTGTGTGTGTGTGTGTGTGTGTGTGTGTGTGTGTGTGTGTGTGTGTTTTGATCGTGTGGGAATTGTGTTGATTGTCTAGATTCTTTCTCATTTAAATTGTCAAAGTTGACTCCCAGTAATCTAATGCCTTTTGCTGTTCAACAACCGATAACGACTTCAACTGCTGTGAGTGTGAAATCGGTGAATGAAGTCAAGGAGGGACTGGGAGGTGTGACAGCCGATGGGGATCAACAGCAATGAGGAGTGGAGAACGTGAAGGATGAGAAGTCGGCTGTTGTGGAGGACAAAGCAGCAGCATTGGGTACAGATTGTAGTGACTGGATCGTGTAGCATGTGTTTGATGATAGAGTGATGGATAAGCAGACAAACGGATAAGCTGACACTGTCACAGACAGATGGATAGACGGACAGATGGACAGACACACAGATGGACAGACAGACACACACACAGACAGACAGATGGACAGACTCATACAGACAGATGGACAGACTCACAGACAGAGAGATAGACAGGCACACAGACAGACAGATGGATAGACACACAGACAGGCAGATGGACAGACAGACAGATGAACAGACAGACAGACAGACAGGCAAATGGACAGACAGACAGACAGACGGACGGACAGACAAACAGACAGATGGAGAATCAAAGATGTTTGGATGGATGGACAGACAGACAGATGGACAGACGACAGACAGACAGACAGATGGAGAATCAAAGTGACTAGCCTCCACCCTGTCCCGACTCTACTTCATGTCTGTACAGCATGATGCAACTTCCACGTACCGACGGGACGGACAAAATAGCACTTATCTATAGATGTTTGGATGGATGGATAGACAATGGACAGACAGACAGATGAAGAGAAGGACAGACAGAGAGATGGACATACATACATACAGACAGATGAACAGACAAACAGACCGATGGACAGACAATGGGCAGACTTACAGACAGACAGACAATGGACAGACAAGTAGACAAACAGACAGAAAGATAGACAGACAGATAGACAGATGGACATACAGACATACAGACAAATGGACAGACAAGTAGACAAACAGACAGAAAGATGGACAAACAATACACAGACAAGAGAGAGGACAGACAGAGAGATGGACATACAAACAGGCAGATGAACAGACAGACAGACAATGGACAGACAAGTAGACAAACAGACAGAAAGATGGACAAACAATGGACAGACAGACAGAGGACAGACAAAGAGATGGAGATACCAACAGACTGATGGACAGACAGACAGACAGACAGTTGATGGCTGACAGATTCATGAATGAAAGAAGACACTAATCCTGTACAATCCCTCCATCCCTCCACAGTAAAGATCTACATTTTGTATTTTGTTTCAGTTGCTGTCAGACCGTCTGTTCGTTCTTCTACCAACTTGGTTCAAGCACAGGACACAGAGACGCCAAATTTCCGTGAGAATCACTCTTGTGTGTTGCTTGGCTAACTATCAGTAATGAGAACTCGTCTCTTGTGTCAGTTGGAGTTGTAAAGGAAGGAATGACATCTGACGTGTGCTTTAGGAGCATCTTCTTCTGCGTGCAGTTTGGCATGGGAATGGTCTGCTAACCACATAAATCAGGAATTGAGTATAGCAATTGAGTCTTAGAGCAGCAGTTGAAAAAATTCTTGGTACGTTTCAAATAAATAAATAGATTTTGGGCAAGGATTCAATTAGCAAGATTGATATTCTAAACATTTGTGTGTAAGCAATGCTAGCATGTCTACCTTGCTTTGTCAACATTTGCTTAATATTTAGTTTAAAGAATTTAGATAAATTTTTAGAATAATTTGACGTGTGCTGGTGTGTGCTGGGTTTGATAGTTAATTAATTCAACATCTAACATTAAGTTTCAATCATTTGTCTGTTAATTTGCAGTTTGATAATGATTTATACAGCCTACACTGATTGATTTATACCGCCAATTTATATATAGTCAATATTATTGCATACAGGCAATATTGATTGATATATACATTAGCAATAGTGTTGAGCTTAACCTTGTTTCGAAGACTGACATTCTCTATTTCAAGTTAGTCAAGAAGCAGCAAGACGTATATGTGGAAACATGGATTATTTTGGTGACCGTGTTCTTTAGTGTGGACATAGACTTTTTATGGATAAAACCCCATGATGCAACCAGTGAAATTATTTGGCATGCACTGCTTGTAGATAACAAGGAATTCAAACGAGAACTAAAATGAAGGAGCGAGCAATAATAGTCTTACGAGCAATAATAGTCTTACTATATATCAACCAATATTGACTGTGTATATCAATCAATATTGACTGGCTGTATAAGATATATTGACTATATATGAATAGACCGTCTAAATCAATCAATATAGGCTGTAGAAATCATTATCAAACTGTAAATTTACAGACAAATATGATTTTAGGTATAATTTTTACATGTTGAATAAACTATCAAACTCAACACACCTCAGATTATTCAAAAAATTTCTCAATCTTTAAAAATTAAGTATTAAATAAATGTCGGAAAAGTGAGGTATGCTATACATTCTTTACATATACTTTACATGCATACGATACATGGTTTGGTTGCAGCCAATAATACAGAATGAGGATGTTCATGTGTAGAGGTATGGTTGGCGTGTGAGGGTCACCTCGTGATGAATTTGAAGCTAAAGAAGAGATCTCATTCTAGGAACACTTTCACTTGAGAGAGGACTGCAATTTGCCTCAGTAATTTTTGGAATAAGTTTATTTCTTGTGACAGGGTACAAGACCTACGATACCACAAATATGACTCAATGTTAACTAATTAAGTTGTCAATATTACAGATAATCATGAAATATTGGATTGGCTACGTGTATTGATCGGTATCGGCTTGTATTGGTCTAGATTATCAGTTATTGGAGAGTAAGTAAAACTGTTTTATCAGTGCAACTTTAGCAAAAAAGGGTTTTTGTACATGTTCCAGTGCAGGCGTGTATGTATGTTTTGCCTTTAACAGCCAGTGCTGCAAAAATGGTGCAGCTGTACTTTTCTGTGGTGTTCTGGACAGCAACAAATGTCCATGTATATATTGGTCCCTTGAAAATCAATGGTTCAGCGAGTGTGATCCATATCATTACACTGTACAAGTAACCAGTTCATGTACTGTACAGTCTTTTACTTAATTGATTAATTAAATGAAAAATTTTACTGAAGAAATGCTATGCTTAATATTTTGCATTGTGTGTAGGACATGTGAAGAAGATTGCATATATTTGGAAGGTTGGATCAATGAATGGCATGTCAAAGTAGTGTCCAGCAAAATCATGCCACTATTCAAGCTGCTAGTGCAACAGCTGTGACATTTGTTTACCAGTTTACGATGCTGTATAATTCAATTCTAACCAGTTATAGTCATTACCGGTTGGATATAATAATATAACACACACACACACACACACACACACACACACACACACACACACACACACACACACACACACACACACCACATGTATAATAAGCTAAGTGTATACTGAGCACTGATAATAATCTGTGGCAAATCAGTACCGAGTAGCAAGTCAAATAACAACCTGTTTGTAGTTGTATGTGTACACTGTTGCATTTAGTAACTCTTGCATACTGCTCCAAGTGTGCTTTAGCGAATTACGGTTAATTAGTAAAATTCACGTACATATACCTGGGAGGCAATGGATTTGGCTTCATGTATTGCTTGGAACTCTCTAATTCCTTCAAGATTGAATACGTCAAATAGGAATGCACCGGCTTGAGTGTTGTCTCCAGCCTGCTCATTGATTCTTCCAGCCAGATTTCTGCAGGCAGACTCACTGGGCATCATTGGGCTACTGTGTGGGTCGCTAAAGTTGTAGTGTCGTCGTAAGTTTACTCACGAGCTTCAACAAACTCAACAGACTCTGTAATAACTCAACGACTGCAGTACGCATGCGTCCCTTACTTCTAGACTATTCTACTAGCGCGCGCACACAACCAATACTAATGTCATTACTCTACATCTCCCTTCCTAGGGATATAGTGTCCGCCAGCAGCTACAAACTATAAGTCCAGCCGGTTAGGAGGTCGAATGGTGTGGCCCGCTTGAGAGCGAGTGACTAGTCCGTGTTGAGTATCAGGCTGCTTCTCAGGATCGTCTGGTACGGTGTTGTCGTTTCTGATAGTCAAGTGACTCCGGTTTCTCCGTAGATCTCTGCCTGGTGTATTAACGAGATATGACCTGGGAGTGTCGGCTTGTCGTACAATCTTCCCGGCTACTTGTTTCCCTTGGGTGTGTACCCAGACCGGGGTGTCCTCTGGTAGCTCCGGTAGAAGTCTGGCTCGGTGACGTTGGTCATAATGGCGTTTCTGTCCTTCCTTGTACTTCTCGTTCAGCGTTTTGAAATCCCTCGTATGGGGCCAGTCAGGAATGAGCAGTTTTCTCATCTGTGGAACATCTGTTCGTATACGTCGCCCCATCAGGAGTTCTGCAGGACTAAGACCGCACCATGGCAAAGGGGTCGCCCGATAACTGAGTAGGGCCATATACGGGTCAGGAGAGTGATCTAGCAAGCTCTTAACGGTTTTCACGCTTCTCTCTGCTTCTCCATTGGCCCTCGGGTAGTGTGGGCTGCTAGTTACATGATTAAAGCCATAGGCTGCAGCAAAGTGTTTCATCTCCTTTGAGTCAAACTGTGGTCCGTTGTCGCTCACAAACGTGATTGGAACGCCGTGGCGAGAGAAGATGGCTTTCAGAGCGGTAACAACATTTGTCGAGGTAGTAGTGGTCAGTTTCTGAACTTCTACGTATCTGGAATAGTAGTCTACTACAAGGAGATGTGAAACCCCTTTCAACTCAAACAGGTCGGCTGCAACACGTTCCCAAGGGTGGTTAGGGAGAGGGGTTGACAGAAGAGGTTCAGTGGCAGTGGGGGTGGATCGCTGACAATCAGGACATGCCTTGACGAATTCTTCAACGTTTTTGGTTACCCCGGGCCACCATACTGAGGATAAAACTCTTTGGCGACATTTCTGAATGCCTTGGTGCCCTTGATGTATTTTCTGCAATGTCTCTCTCTGCAATTTCTTTGGAACCACAATGCGGCTGCCATACAGTAGTAGGTTGTCATGGGTGCTGAGCTCTCCGCGTTCTGTCCAGTATCGAGCGAGGTCTCCCTTAATTTTGTTTCTGGTGGGCCATCCCTGCATGACATATGTCATTACCTCCGAGCAAATAGGGTCTTCCTGTTGGGCTCTCCGGTATGCATCCAGACGGTCTTCATTTGCAGGAAGGTACGAGATAAAGGCTTCAACAAACGACTCTGTCGCACTCTCTTCGTTTTTATCATTTTCCCCTGCAGGGGTCACAGGTGCGCGAGAGAGTGTGTCCGCCGTATATAGGAGCTTCCCCGGAACATGGGATATTTTGTAGTCGAACCGTGTCAGACGTAATCGAAATCGCAAGATTCTCGGTGGGAGTCGATCGAGGCTCATTGTGCCAAGTAGAGGGACCAAGGGCTTGTGGTCAGTCTCCAACTGGATAGACTTCCCAATAACGTAGTCTGAGAATTTCTCGCACGCCCACACAAGAGCCAGACTCTCCTTCTCAATTTGAGAATATCTCTGTTCTGTCTCGGTCATGGACCGGGAGGCGTAGGCGACGGGTTTCCACACTGCTGGTTGATGCTGCTGCAGAAGAACTGCTCCCAGCCCATAAGCAGAGGCGTCTGCACAGATTTTTGTTGCCTTTTCCAGGTCGTATAAAGCTAAAACTTTCGGTGTAGTCAATTCCTTCTTGACCTTTGAGAAAGCGTCGTATTGGGACGGTCCCCACACCCATGACCGCCTACTGCTCAGAAGCTCACGAAGAGGCTTTGACAATTCGGCGATGTGTGGGGTAAACTTGCTGAGCTGATTGACCATACCCATGAATCTCCGTAGGTCCGTTGCTGTGGTAGGTTGTGCCATCTTCAGGACAGCTTCCGTTTTCTGGGGATCTGGGGAAATACCCTGTGCACCAATTACATGCCCCAAGAACGTCAGACGCTCCTTGTTGAACTCGCATTTCGTGCGGTTTAGGGTTAATCCAGACTTCTGCAGTTTCTGCAGGACAGCGTGGAGTCGGGAGTCGTGCTCTTCTTGTGTGCGTCCGAAAACTAGGACGTCATCCATGTGACAAAGGACTCCTTTTTGGCCAGATAAGATGCCGTTCATGAGCCGCTGGAACAGCTCAGGCGCACTAGATATACCGAAAGGTAGTTTGTTGAAGGCGAATCTCCCGAACGGCGTAATGAATGTGGTGAGCGGTCTGGATTCCTCGGCCAGTGGAATCTGCCAAAACCCACAGTTGGCATCCAACTTGCTAAATACCGTAGCTCCGGCCAAACAAGCCAGTGTGTGGTCAACTTTTGGAAGAGGGTAGACTTCCCTCAAAACACTCTCATTCAGTGGCCTGTAGTCAACGCAAATACGAATCGCCCCTGATTTCTTTGGAACTACGACCATTCCAGCGCACCATGATGTTGGCTGATCCACCTTTGAGATGACTCCCAAAGACTCCATCCGGGCTAATTCTTCTTGGACTCTCTGTCTGAGAGGCAGTGGGACGTTCCTTGGGGTGAACAGAGCTAAGGGTTTAGCCCCTGACTTCAGCTTGATTTCATAAGATTCTTGGAATGTGCCTAGCCCTCTGAACATTGGAAGATACTGATCTGGTACTGACGAGGCGACCAAGTTGACTGGAACAAGTATGTTCAATGATGTGATTGCCGGAAGACCAAGGAGATTGCGCTGTAGCCCTTTTACCACATATACTTTCTGGACACATGACCTACCCTTGTAGCTTAAGGTAAGAGGTAACTCCCCTAAAACCTCCAACGGCTTCCGATCTGGC
The DNA here is from genome assembly GCF_963422355.1 of Corticium candelabrum. Lineage (NCBI taxonomy): Eukaryota > Metazoa > Porifera > Homoscleromorpha > Homosclerophorida > Plakinidae > Corticium > Corticium candelabrum. The sequence goes on from NC_085099.1 coordinate 7,208,434, forward strand.
CCACATAATTTTCGCGTAGCTTTCTGGATTTGCTGTGGGTTCAGAGCCTGCAAGGTATGTTCTGAGATAACGGTAACCTCTGCTCCTGTATCCAACTTGAACGAAGTTTGTTGACCCTCCACTGAAATAGTGCTGTTCCAAGAGTTTCCTTGTTCCAGGTTAACTGTGTACAAATACGACACATCACAACATTCTTCAGCCTCTCTTTCCTCCATGACGTCTGCAACTGCCTTTGAGAAACAATGCTGGTTGTAATGGCCTCTTTTCTTACACCTGTGACACGTCGCATCCTTGGCTGGGCATTCCTGTCGTGCATGTGATGGTGACCGTCCACACCGTGTACAGCTGGTGAGGCTCCCTGAATTTGTAGCTCCTGCCTTGCTGGATGTGAATGGTTTCTTACCAGGTGGTTTCTGTACTCTCCTGTGGAAGGGGTGTCCCGTGTAATTCACTGACTCGATTGGCGACTCTTGCAAGATCCCATGTTGCTTCCGAATGGCTTCCCGCTGTCGAACTGTTTTCTTGGCTTTGTCCAATGTCAGCTCGGCGTCCATCTGCAAACGCTCAGCCAGGGAGGTGTCACAAATTCCTACAACAATGCGATCTCTGATCATTTCGTCTTTCAGATCCCCATAGGCACAATTCTCAACCAAATTATAGAGACTCGTGATGAACTGCTCGACGGATTCGTCTTCTTTCTGACACCTGCGGTTGAATTGGGCACGCTCGAATATTACGTTTTTCCTTACTTTGAAGAAATCGTCGAGCTTTCTCAGGACAGTCTCGTACGACTTTCTCTCCTCGTCAGAAATGCTGGTGGATGCGAGGACGTCCTCTGCATCTTCCCCCATGCAATAGAGTAGTGTACTTACTTGCCGCTCGTTCTCCCCCTCAGATAGCCCGGACGCGAGACGGAATTGCTCGAATCGCCGCCGCCATTTTGGCCAGTCGTCTGGGTTTTCAAACGAGAACGGCGTCGGAGGCTGTAACCGAATGCTAGTCATCGTTCAGACTCCTGTCACCATGTAGTGTCGTCGTAAGTTTACTCACGAGCTTCAACAAACTCAACAGACTCTGTAATAACTCAACGACTGCAGTACGCATGCGTCCCTTACTTCTAGACTATTCTACTAGCGCGCGCACACAACCAATACTAATGTCATTACTCTACAAAAGTGAGTGGCTTTGGGCACAGTGATGAGCTGACCCTTCTCTGGACTCACTTTGGGAAAGGTCAGTCTCGTACAATCTTGCCTGTTTAGGTGTCTAGCGGACCTAGATGCATTGAAAAAGAAGTAGGCACGTGATGGAGTGCAGATTGAGTCTCATGTACGTGTGCATAAGTACGGCTTCACTATCTAACCTGCCCTTGAATGTCGTAAGAAAAGAGCTCGAAAACTTGGCAAACATGTCGCGAAATTGAAAAGAGCGCGAAAGAAACAGGTGGGACTAAACGCACTTTTGACTGGATTTGGCGCGGATACGTAAAGCCGGCACATGAAGGACGGGCTTATGGCACGTGCAGATTACAGCGCATACGGGACGTTTATCCGGTAAGTGGGCCGCTTTATATACTTACGTACGTATGTACTACGAAAGCCGGTAGCGCCGGATTGATATCAGTCCGCCGTTCTCGGCCGCACTGATATCAATAGACACAAATAGTGTAACGCGCGTTATCAAATGTGTAGAAATGTAATATCAATGCCACAATCATTAGTTAATACTAGTAAATGCTCGGTTAGCATTGTGTTTGGCGAGCCATGGTGTTCTGTCTTTACCTATTCGCGTAACAATGGTTGTGTTATGACGCAATAGTTTCTGTCAAACAAACGCGGGAACTCAGGAAACAGACTTTCAGTTGCTCTTCTATAGTATTTTTCTTTCAATTATCCGAATCCGGTGTTCAAGTATCTGAACTCGGCGTTCAATTATCCGTTGTTTACGGCTGTTGTGCAATATCATAACTTACATAGTCTGCGGTTGGGCAGCTGCTCAAATATCATCATTCATCAGCTGTCTAGACGCAATAATTTGTAATTAATCTTGACTTTAGCGTGAATTTTTAGCGTGTGTTGTACGATAATTTCCTTTGCACTAATCTTGGTGTCTCACGTTTCCAGGAAGGTCCAGCTGAGCTGCTGTGAGCGAACTAAATCTGCATATCTAGGAAGCCTACAACAACGCCTTGCTCCGACAATCGTGGTGTAATCCGCATACTTTGTAAATCGCGCGTCTTGCGTGATACCATGCATGCAACAGTCCATCATGCGTCGCAGCGGGTATTTAGCTAATCAAGAGCTCGAATTTCACTACTTTGCCTTTCCACCTTTCTTGAATCAATCATTTATTGTTCAGCTGAAACGTGTGTGAGCATCAAAAGACGTCATGAAAGAAATGTGTGACTAAAATAATTATTTCTATATTTCTTACTTCTAATCAGGACAGAACACCGGATAACTGAATGCCCAAATCGAATAACTGAACGCTCAATTCGGATAATTGCTTGCCTGAATCGGGTAACTAAACGCCGAGTTCGAATATTTGAACGCAAAATACTATAGTTGTCTTCAATTCTTCGTTCACACTTCAATCGTCTCACTCGTTTATTAGCTGAGATAGTTACGTAACAATGATCGCATAGTCACGTGACAATGGTTGCGTAGCAATAATTTCTATCAAAGTAACGCGCGGAAACTCAAAAAACAGACTTTTCTCTTCTTTTAGCTTTTCTTTTTCATTTCGTTTGTCACGAATCAGTCTCCTTTGCTCTTTAGTCGCGTAGGGGAGCAAAATCGAGAGTCGTTTGACTCTTCTCGCCAACAAATTACAATTGAGTCGACCCCTCGAAAGGGGTCTCTTGCTTCAATTTTTAGCGCATATGTTACGGAGTCAAAATTGCATTCATCTGGCATCGTCGTTTTGTCGATTTGTCTTTCTATTTTGCCGTAAATCCATATGACAAGTGCTGACGTACGCATATAAATATATAAATATATAAATATATAAATATATAAATAAAATATATCTCGAGCTCAATTGACATGACAAGAGAGAGGCTCGCTTCGCTCGCCAATTAATGTACTGCAAAATAACGTGCGCTATTCTAGATACAATGGATACGTTACCGCCTTGTATTCACGTTGTATTCTAAATAAATGAACTGTGGAACGTGTGTGCACGCTCTTCGATCAGCAGCTAAGGGGACCCCAGTTTGGGATCGTTGTTTGTTGCACGTCATGGAAACGGTACTAATCGACTTTCCAGTGAATTGGATACGAGTAGCCCTTGACTCTTCTGATGCGATGATTGTTGGTGCACTGAAATCTTTTTGGTATGTTTAAATAATTAATTAAATTGATTAATAATAATTACAAAATTAGACAAATACACACATGCACACATTTAGTTGTAGATGTGTTCAGTAATGATGTAGTCGTTATTGTAGAGTTATACATTGCAGAAATTGCCAAAAGATAATTTCAAACTTAGTGCACGACTGAAAAACGTCCTTGGATTGAATTATTTTCTGAATTAATGTTATTCTGTTTCTGCTGTGTATGAAATCTCTTCAATAACTAATAGATCATATCATAGACACATGTGTGGGTGAGTGGTCATCTGTGTATATGCAGGCCCATAGCAAGCAAATTGAAAGTGGCCCGGTCTAACGTGCACTAACAAGCATGTGTAAAGGTAGCCTCGTATTTCAACTGCCCCGTGGAGCTGCAAAATTGGTCTGAAAGTTTGAGACTACCTCGATCTAGTGGACAATTGCAAAATTTGGAGTTTGCATGGATGTGATCAGTAACATAAGCTGTCTTTGTACTAACTAGGTTAATTATCTGAGATGGAAGTAGATGAAATAGACCTCTGGTGGTATGTGTCTAGACACAGTAGACACATCTTGTGTAATATGAATAGACGTTAGACATGTGACAGTCTTCCATTTTACAGAAACAAATTGTTGAGCTTTTCCCTCTTTGAGCAAACTGCAGCATTCTTTTGTGTCGGCCTCAGGTTTTTTAGCTCTGTTTCCTACACGTGGTTTTTAGGTACAAAACCGCAAGTCGACCTTCAAGTGACTTGTATGTGATGAATTAGTTCCACGACCTGTCTTCTTATACCGGCTTTACACTAGACAATTTGACTCGAGCCTGGCCCATGCTAATTTGGCATGATTGGTGGCGTGTTTAGACTATCCGGGATAACTGGGTGTGGTGGTGTGTTTGGCATGCTTTGCGCAGGCACATGAAGAAGACGTTACTGTTTTTGCTTCTAATCTTACTTGTTGATTCAGGCGCAAAACCTTTCTGAACGATTCCTTGACATGTTCATCAAGAAGTACAAGAAATACGGGAATATGCAGAGGGAAATATACTATATGTATTGTTGCTCACTAACATGAAAATATATAACACGTGGTTAGGTTTAGCTGGAGCCTGGCCCTATGGTTTAGCTTGGACTAATTTAGCACGGGCTAAATGCACTTAGCTGGAGCCAACATCGTTTACATGAGACCGAATTAGCACAGGCCAGCTTGGCTCGAGTCAAATCGTCTAGTGTAAAGCCGGTATTAGTTAGATCTGTATTATACTGCTAGATGTGTATAGGTTATCCTATGATTAGCGTGATAGATGGCTTTTACAAGCACGAGGGGTGGGGTTATCCACAGACAAGTGTGATAAACGGTGAGAGGGCATACATTTACAGACCCAAGTAGTAAACAAATGAAAATTACAAATTTATTTAATTATATACACAGATATACATATGACAAGTAAGTGAACCTGTTGCTTGTCTGTCTGTCTGTCTGTCTGTCTGTCTGTCTGTCTGTCTGTTAAATCTTTATATTTCATACATATGAACTATTACAAGCTATAGATACAAAAGTCCATTATATATCAATTAGACCCACACGGGTCTCTAAAAATTATCAACTTAGGTTGTCTGTCTGTCTGTCTGTCTGTCTGTCTGTCTCAGAAATACAGACTCTGCAACTAAATAGTCTTGCAACTCACATTCATCATTGCTCTCTAGCTATACTAATAGCAATGCATTTCATATTTAATTACAGTTTGGTCTGCCTGTCTGTTTGTCTGTCTGCCCGCCGCTGCCTGTTTGTGGCACCAACAATTCTACCATACAGAATATTGACAGTGATCACACGTACAAACATAATTCTTGTGTGTGTGTGTGTGTGTGTGTGTGTGTGTGTGTGTGTGTGTGTGTGTGTGTGTGAGTGGTTAATACATCAATCACAGAAACTTACCCTGTAGACTTCAACAAACAAATCTAACCATTCATGATTATATGATAAGAAGACAGGTTGTGGAACTAATTCATCACATACAAGTCACTGGAAGGTCGACTTGCGGTTTTGTACCTAAAACGACGTGTAGGAAACAGAGTTCAAAACCTGGGGCCAACACGAAAGAAGTGTTGCAGTTTGCTCAAAGAGGGAAATGCTCAACAATTTGTTTTTGTAAAATGGAAGACTGTCACATGTCTAACGTCTATTCATATTACACAATATGTGTCTACTGTGTCTAGACACTTACCACCAGTGGTCTATTTCATCTACTTCCATTTCAGATAATTAATCTAGTTAGTACAAAGACAGCTTACGTTATTGATCACATCCATGCAAACTCCAAATTTTGCAATTGTTGACTAGATCGAGGTAGTCTCAAACTTTCAGACCAATTTTGCAACTCCACAGGGCAGTTGAAATACAAGGCTACCTTTACTCATGCTTGTTAGTGCACGTGAGGCCGGACCACTTTCAATTTGCTTGCTATGGGCCTGCATATTATATATATATATATATATATATATATATATATATATATATATATATATATATATATATATATATATATGTTAATTTGTGGAAATTTAATGCTCGCATGATACAAAGTAGATTAATGTTAGATGCTGATCTAATTGCTTGGGATTTGCCGGTTTATATTATATATATTTTCTCTCTCTCTCCCTCCCTCTCTCTCTCCCTCCCTCTCTCTCTCCCTCCCTCTCTCTCCCTCCCCCTCTCCCTCCCTCTCTCTCTCCTCCTCTCTCTCTTCCCTCTCTCTCTCTCCCTCTCTCTCTCTCTCTCTCTCTCTCTCTCTCTCTCCTCTCTCATGTACACATACACAGATGACCACTCACCCACACATGTGTCTATGATATGATCTATTAGTTATTGAAGAGATTTCATACACAGCAGAAACAGAATAACATTAATTCAGAAAATAATTCAATCCAAGGACGTTTTTCAGTCGTGCACTAAGTTTGAAATTATCTTTTGGCAATTTCTGCAATGTATAACTCTACAATAACGACTACATCATTACTGAACACATCTACAACTAAATGTGTGCATGTGTGTATTTGTCTAATTTTGTAATTATTATTAATCAACTTAATTAATTATTTAAACATACCAAAAAGATTTCAGTGCACCAACAATCATCGCATTGGAAGAGAATGGCTTCTGAAACCCACTACTTGTATCCAATTCACTGGAAAGTCGATTAGTACCGTTTCCACGACGTGCAGCAAACGACGATCCCAAACTGGGGTCCCCTGCGCTGCTAGCAGATCGAAGAGCGCGCACACACGTTCCACAGTTCATCTAGTTAGAATACAAGGCGGTAACGTGTCCATTGTATCTAGAATAGCGCCCGTTATTTTGTAGTACATTAATATTAGAAAAAAGTAAAATTTACACATTTGGTAACGCGCGCTACAAGAGTTGTGACTATTGATATCAGTGCAGCCGAGAACGGCGGACTAATACCAACCCGCCGCTACCGGCTTCCGTACATATGGCTCTGTCCGGTCAACCATCCGTATGTTATTTTATTTACTACAGTAGGGTATCCGTAGGCGTGCGCGTTGGTGAGTAGCACGTCGCAAGAGTTTTCTGACCGTCTACTGAAACGTCGCGCCCTAGCTAGCTAGACAATATGTAGATTTGTTGAAACCCTGTGATGGAGGTAAACATAATAACGTATCTAAGCCTGCTAAGTAGTCGCGATCGTGATCAAGGCAATTGAAATGTACGGTATAGGCACGCACTCAGTTCCGTTGCAACGACAGTGGTCTAGGGTTTACTTGGTAACATATATACATTGACTAGCTCACCATCTCGTTCTCCGCATGGACAGATTAGCTATTAATATTAGTAAATTTCTATTATTGTTGTTGATTGGATTAGTGACTGGTAGTATATCCCGTTGAAGCTTCGTCGACATTCCCGTTGGACGCCAGCCGCTACTTCGAAGACGTCGCTGCCGTTGCGAGGAACAGGTGTATCAAACTTGGCATCTATTTGACGTGAATCTCGTTCGGAAATATATTCGAGCATGAACTTGGCAGCACGTGCAGTTACGTACTCACACGGATAATCCGTTCCCCGTAAATATACCAAATCACGACTCGTCTGACCCTCGCCATTTCGACTGTCCCGTTGAACATCGTCACTTCGGAGACGTTGCTGGCGTTGTGGGGAACAGGTGTATCGAATGTGGCAGCTCTTCGACGTGAGTAGACGGACAAACGACTGTGGGCGTTTTTTCAAGACCCGGATATAGCCTAAGCAAAAATGTCTTACCCTTTGCGGCGTTGCCCGGCATACACCGTCCGACATCGGGAACGGGCAGTTTAAATTCGGTGGAGATCCGATACGCCGTTACGGAGACATTAATATTCGCGCGCGAGCGGAGGCTAGTTCGAGGCGGGCTCCATCGGCTAGTCGTCGCGGGAGAAGTACGGAAGACGACGACAGCTTCACTTTCGACCTCTGTGGATTCGGCGTGCGCGAGCCAAATTCGGTGGTGATCAGACTCGCCGTCCTGGAGACCCTCGGCAGCTCTCCTATATAGCATGACGCAACTTCCGCGACGGAACAATTAAAGCCCACCCGTGTCTAGTTTCCAAGAGGGGTCCTCGACAAGTCGAATGCGAGCGCAGGCGCGAGCCAGTCGAAATCGCACCCATCCATTCATCCTGCCGCATTGCGTGCGTACAGTACACGTACGGACGTCAAACCTAGAGCAAATATATCTAGATGACAAGAAATTAAAAGGTGACAAGAAATACTATATTGTGGGCGCCAGAAACAAGGTACGTATTTCTAGTTAACCTGCCGTCTAGTAATAGATGTCAATATACTAATGGTTGAATTTACGAAACTACTTGCAGACTGTCTCTGCAATATGGCCAATGTGTTTCATAGCAGCACCAGTTAGTGCCTCCATTTTCTGGTCCCTATACAGTACAGATGGGTATATACGTTTAAATATAGTTTGAATCAAATGCTTGATTACTAGAGCTACTTACGTCAGCATCCCCACTCTGATATGTCTGTTTGACACTTCAATCCTTAGACGAGAGTGATGGAAGCACAATGTAAAAAGAGCAGAGCATACATATGGAGGATTGTAGCAATGCCATTCCATCAAGAGCCTAAACAATTCAATCTACCTGTTAGCAATAAGTAACAACACTGTTTAAGAAAATGTAATTACGCTGATATTTCTGCTTTGGCTACTACCAGATGTTTCATAGACATTTCCCATAGCAAGCAACCCACAGCTTGTGCTTGTCTTACCATTAACCCCACATCATTCAACAGCTGCTTGAAAATAACATAACAACAATATAGCACACAGAGCTTCCTACCCCACTACATGTATAGTCATCAACTACTGGAGAGACTTACAACATACACTGCATGCATGTACATAGTCACTTGTTTCAATTAGTAACTCACTTCAGTGATGTGTTGTAAGCTAGAGTAGGCATGAAGACTGCTTGATTGCTGAACAAGACCATACATGAATTGTGTGAAACAATTCACATCTAAAGTACAGTAAACCGTGACATATATTTCGTTGATAAGACTTCTAGTATAGATTCAAATTCAGTGCTGTTAATCTTCAAAGTCTGACTTGAGATACAATTTCACAAAATTTTTAAATTTTATAAAATTTCACAAAAATAGTAAATGATTAAAAATATTGCACTTAAGAAAATGAAATTAACAGCACTGGCCATTGACTTATACAGACGTTCAGAAATAACTTCAAATTCTGTAGATGTAATGTGTCTGGATGAAGGAATATCTGCCACTACTAAAACAAAGCGCATTACAACATTTCCACACTAAATAGTAAATTCACGCGTACTAGCTGTACTAGGTGACAGCCCAACAGTTAGCTTCAAGTGAGGATAGGAAAATACCAAATGATTGGCATCACAACAAGATAGTTTGAGCTTCCAGGGAAGAACTCTATAAGAAAGTAGTTAAAACAGTCAAAACACTCTGAATAAACAAGTACGCATGTAATTAATCCACCTCTGACTGTCAGTAACAAGATCCTTGACATACTCCAACCAATCCAAAAAAGTAGGCAAACGTTGTGTCTGCCGAATAGAACAAACACATTTAAAACAACAATAATGACTGCTTTTGCAATATCATACCTTTGGAATCACCAAAACCTGTGGACTGGCTTCATTGTTTAGGTCTATATCTACACACAACCAATTGCTAAACACGTGCTACCATATAGTAACTAGAGAAAGAAAAACATGTAATACTGACTTGATGAAGATAAGCTTTTGGTTTCATGACATTTGTAAGATGATGATGTCAAACTTTGCATCTCAGTTTTTACTTCTAAAACAAACTGCTGCTGCTGCTCCTGCTGCTGACATTGACTCCATGCATCATTGCTCTCCTTGTCTATTATTGTCACTCCTTCACAATCGATCTTTGTTTCTTGATCTTGTTTCTCATTGCCACCCATATCTCTCAGCTGCAATGTTTGTCCCTTTTCGTCTGTCTCTTTTTCCAATACATCTGCAGTGCGATCTATACGTTCCTCACTCATCTCTAACAGCAAGCCAGCCATTTCCAGGGATTGTCTGTTGAGTAGACTATTGGTTTCGTCATCACTTGATAAAAAGCTGTCACTGACTGTACCTTGGCATTGTTTCGTGTCTTCAGCAACCTCTTTCTGCTGCACAGTTTGTCCCTTTTCTTTGGTCTTGTTATTCTCTTTTTCTTTCTCATTTACCAATACATTTGTATCATGATCTACCAATTCGTCACTCGTCTCCAACAGCAAGTCAGGCATTTCCAAACATTGTTTGCTGAGTAGACTACTGCTTTCACCAGCACTTGATAAGAAGCTGTTAGTCGCTGTACTTTCTGAATTCATCTTAACAGTATAAGTATTCTGGTTGCTACTACTGCTGATTTCATTTGCCTTAATGCAAAGATTCCTATTTTTGCTACTCAAGTCGGGACAAGAAGTACATGAGTGGCCTTTAGTGAGAGGCAATGGGTGTTGCTTATTTTCTTGCAGTTTACTGCTTCCAATTCCTGCCATCTCTCCACAGACAGACATTTGAAATGATTTCTACCAATCACAGTATAACAACAGTGTATTTTAATACCGTGAAACATGCAGCTAGTTCAAACATTAATTAAAATAGCATGCAATTATATAAGATTTCCAATCTTTAGATATTGACAAAAAATAAACACCAGTTTCACTAACGAAGAAGAGTCTAAATGGCACTACAGATTGTAGTTGAGACTTCAACAACAAAATGTACTATTTTGTATCTTTTGCAAATACAGACTTGGACAAAGTCATTGGGCCACCCTGCCGCTGTATGCATAGGAACACAAATTCTAAGTGACTATTAGCTGTACTAGCTACTATGTATTCACCAACTAGTAAATTCATACAAACTTAGGATTTGCCCCTCAAGTTGTTGAACTCCGTAAGAAGGTTATTAAGCCTAAATGTTCTTCACCTGTCGTGAAGAAACTAAAGGAGCAAAATTGATGACATCAGCTAGCATAATCATCATAGGGTAGACTCTTTCTAATATTATTTAGTAGTTTACTAAAGGCCAGTTTTGAAGACTCAAAAGAAACTTGAAACTTTTCAGCAGTGTGTTAGTATTTCTTGTTTCTGCCACTCACATACCTTATTGTGTACAGACATTGCAGAATGCTTTCTGCTAATTTCAGGACATGCATGGACAGAATCTGTTGCGATGCTTCCAATATAGCATGACAGAGTTCCTCTGCAGTTCTTTTGTTAGTATTAATTTGCAGCGGTTTTTATGTCATGCCATAGGCTTTCAATTGAACTGACATCAGTGATCAGTCAGTGCAACAGCGTTATATGTCACACTCATGTAACCATTGTCGTGACAATATTGACGTGTGAATTGATGTGTTGTACTACTGGAACACAAAGTCATCTCCAATCAGTTATTCAGTGTCTGCAAGCATGTGTTCTTTGAGAATCTGCTGGTAAGGGATGGTGTCCACACGACGTTATGTTTTGACAAGAGACCTAATGCCATCCCCACACCATAACACCTGCTATGTGTGTGACCATACAATTGCCGCATTCAAAAGAAATTCTTCACCTCTGTCATGAACAGACAAAATCCGATCACTGTCTATACAAATTTTTGACTTATCAGAGAAAGACAGACTTCCATCCACAGTCCAATGCGTGTAAGTGATCACCCATCCCAGTCTGAGCTACAAATGATTTCCTGTTAGCTGGGCCTCGTGTTCACACCTGCTGCACTGACTAAGACAGACAGTCCTCCCTGACACCTGTCTGCTGGTTTCAGCCAGAAAATAGGAGAGCAGTCATGACGAAGCTTGGTGATTCTGCAATGTCATCACCTTCATTTGGTAATCGTCCTTTTGTTTGCTGTTGCCTTCCCAAGTTCAGTTCGTTTCTCATATTCAGTGCTACCTTGGGAATATTGTTGCAAGCATCGACGCACTAAAGATTTAAAGCAATGGATGCAGTCTGGCGCAATAAATGGCAAACTGAATAAAGAGCCTCAATTTTCCCTTGTGTCTTCAAATTTGACAATTTGCTACAAGCCATGACTATTAAAAACGTGTCAGAGATCACACAAAAAAGTGTAAGTGTATGGAGCTAAACATTCAAGCTAACTAATTGCATGAGTTTGGTGCTCTCAAGGAGGGCAGTTTTTGCAGCTGACACATTAACAATAGATATGTCCAGCTGTATACTATTGCTACCTAGAACTTCAACCAGAAGTGACATAACAGTGTTCTTTTACCGCCACTACCACTACAATTACCATGCTTACACTAGTAATTGAAGCTGTGTTTACAAAGTCACTTCCACAGCTATGAGCCATCAAAGTCCTGAACACTACGTAAACTAGGACTAGGGCAGTGGCATATAGAACGAGTTGGGAAGCTGTAGTCAGCTTGACAGACTGTAAACAGATTTGCAAAAGTCACTGGCACAGAAAATTTAAATTTCTACACTGAGCAAAGGCCCCCAATCCCCTCTCCTATAGTACATGTCGCAAAGAACTACAAATCTAGTCCACACGCTATTTTCTTTCTAAACATGCTACCTGTAAAATTTATCTAAAATCGTACATAGCGACCGCCGTTTCGCATGTGACCACAAATTCCGTAGATAGTCTGTAGTCGTCAAAGTGTAAAGCTATCGGATATGGGACATAAAATCGCTCATGGTTACGTAATGTTAGATTCCCATATAAATATCGTAAAACCAAGAAAGCAATCAATTTCGCATGAAAAGTTGCATACATCTAAGTTCTGTTGTTATTTCTATCTGGACTTGGCAATTGCAAACATGAATTGCACTGTTCTGTTTAAGAAACTCTTTCATAGACTGATAGGCTGTTCGTTCATTGTCTTGGTTGCCACGTACAACATAATGGAAATACCGTTCCCTTATTGGACTACCCAAAGGAGGCGTGGCAGATTCCTGCAGTGTGACAGACATAGTCAGCCACATAGTCCCCAGACCAAAAGTCGGTTCAGCCCTATACGTTTAGAGTACACTACTCGCCAAGTCTCGTGAATTTTACAAAGTCCCTTTTCTTATGGCTCATAACTGAATTATTTCAATCAGATTGAGGTAACTTCCATATTGCATTGATATTTGAATAAGCTAAATGTGTTTATCGTTCAAATAGCCAAAAGAATTTAAATTGTGAAGACATGTGCAAAACTAGTGCAGCAACCAATGCTTTCCAGTTTCTTCATAATCTTGGCAAGACTCACAAATATAGTCTGACAGTCCACTATGAAGCAGCGTTAGATTAGAATTAGACTCGATCCAGTCTCTTCCTGCCTTTGTCATTCCCCGAATTGTCAATCCTCGCCGAAGAGAGACTGGTACCAGACCACCTTCTTCCGGTGCAATTAACTTTGAAGAGGTCATACTTCTAATAGACAGGGTTACATAAACAACTCCCAGAAACCGTTTACTTGTATCATAATATCTTGATTTGTTAGTACGTGGTATCTTCTCGACAAGTGAATTGTTCTACAGTATACGCAGGCCTAAGCTGTGACAGTCTGTTGCTATACTGTACAGTGTATATAGCCTACTGCAAAACAATAGGTTTCCAAAAGAACGAAGTGTCAAAACATTCCATGCATGCTGATGATGCACTGTCGATAATTCTGTCAAGCAGCCTACAGCTCTCTCCACTCTAAATACACTGTTCAGTCGCTTTCTGCAGATCTCCTAGCAATTGTGAAGTGCTTGTGTGCCACATCAAAACAAATAAGGAAGGTAATTGCCAAGGGGTGTAATGTGCCCAAGGCAGCTGGTACACGATGTGCAATAATGGATGGCACTTAGTGATGTCAGTACTATAGGCAATCTGGTACCAGTCTCTCTCCGGCGAGGATTGACAATCCGGGAAATGACAAAGGCTGAGAGAGACTGGCTCGAGCCTAGCCTTAGCATGCAAAAAGCGGTTCAATTGCATTGAACGTTTACCAAAACAAAAGAAAAAACGACTACTTCATCCTTCAAAGCAAACTAGATCGATGATCAGTCAGTAGTTGAGAGTTGCAAGCATTAAGTTATGTTTAGTTGAAAAAAAGACCAATGATTAGTAAGGTAATAAAAACAAAAATTAAGAGAACTCAATTTTGGAAGAGAAATTCAAGAACAAAGTTATATAAGATAATAACTGTAACATACCAATTAATTGTCCCTATAATTTTGTCCAAGTCTGTATGCAGACAAACCCATCTAAATTTAGTTTGCATAAATTCCGTACAACCTGTTATTTCTGTAATCATGATATTTTTTCAAATTCCACAAAGAATTCACGAAGTGCACAAATTAAATTTGCAGATATTTAGGCCTATTCTTGGAGTCTCAGGCAGTCACTGTTCCAACAAGTAAACACCTAACTGTTCCATCTAGCTGTCTTCCTTCCTGGTTGGAATGCATAAATTTAATTCGCAGATTAAAATTTTTGTCCACATTCTCAAATTGCAATAATTTAAGACCACAGAAATAACCGGTTATACGGTAATATATGTGTACATCTCAAGTATGCACACAAGATGGACATACAGCAAAATGCAATTACAAACAATTGGAAGTTATGACAATGCTAATTAAATAAAAAACATCACCCCTTTATTGTAGTTTTATCCATCACACCGACAACTATACACCTTAGAAAAGAATGCTATAAAAGACAGCTTACCTCTGAAGAAGGTCTCAAGATAGCTGAAAGATGACCAGCTGTTTGGCTGTCTTTACAAAATACGTTTCTACAACAAAGATAGAACAAGAAAATTGTCATCATGCATAACATCAATAATCAAAATTAAATGTGTGTGAATATCAATGAATGAGCATAAATGCATACACCCGTGTGTGTGTGTGTGTGTGTGTGTGTGTGTGTGTGTGTGTGTGTGTGAGTGCGCACGCATGCTTGTGCATGTAAAATATGTATATATCATTATTATGGAAGCTATATGGGTCATTTCAAGTCCGCAGAAAGCACGCAAAGGTACTATATGGAAATATAGACAAACTGCAGCAACAACCATATATGCACCTGAGTAAAAAACTTCAATCACACTTCATACCTATTCACAACTTCGAATGTTGCACATGTTTATAAACTCTGATTTGTTATTGGATAAATGTTAGTTATGTCATGGTTGGCAAGTAAATGTAGCAATTCTTGATGCCTTAGCTGCTTCAGATAGAGTTAATTGGGTGGTACATGTAGTGCATGATTTCCAATATTAAATGGCAGTATATTCAGTATTGCCCTCATACTGCAAGACACCAATTAGCCTCAAACTTCCAGACCAGAGAGCGGATAAAGCACTCAACTCTAGTCTGGACCAGAGCTGTACTCCAATAACTTCGGAAATAGCCGTATAAGCCAATCAGCATCTTACAACCGGAATGTCGGTTGTAAATTCTGATTTGTTTAGCAGTAATTGGTTATGCTAAGTGAACTAACACTGATTACGCACGTGTGAAATCCTCCTGGGTGGGTTAAGTGCACGCCAGAGCCAAGAATAGAGACTATGGTGCACGCACACGTCTTAGTTTTAGTTTCAGCTCCAGTTGTAGTCTCACTAGTTGAACGGTTAGACTATCTAATTTTCGCCGCAGAATCAAGGAGTTGTCTTTCATACTGTCCACCAAGATATCACCGTAAACACGGCAGACATCTCTTCTTCGTTTGTGAGATCTCATGGCATTTGCAAATGACATGTTGCATAATGCAAAAGCGCGGTATCTGTCTGTCTCATATATTAATTGCATTTGTTTCTGTCTTGGTAGAATAAATGCTGTAAGCTTGATACTGCTTCATGGAGAGCATTGCCTACTGGCAGACATTCTACACAAGGCACATGGGGTGAGACAACTATACAAGTACTGTAATCTACAAGAAATCTACTCAAGCAAATTTCTTTCAAACAATAATGTTTGAGAAAAGCCTTCACAAAAAGCAATTGTAAAAACGGTTAACAAAATGATTCAAAAATTCAAAGCTATCTGAGGTTTGATAAAAATATTCTTGCTTTGGTAATGAGTGCATTTGAGGGTGGTGTTTGTTTCTAACGCTCCCTCCTCCAATACAGTGCTTAATTAAATGAGAGTGGCATTTAAATAACGTATATACTATAATATTATTTAAACCATTAAATATACACAAGATCACTTCTACTCAACAAACTTGAACTTGACAATCATTACCAATAAGACTTTACACGTTTAACGGTCAATTTGAAACTACAATCCTGGCTTGAACCTATTTCATTTAGCACTTTAGTTTGCATATTACCATGTGAATCAGTCAATAAATACATTCAGACAAAACAATTGTCAAATACTACCTCATGTCTTGTACCGACCATATAAACACACTACAAGCTCATACATAATTCATGTTCAGTAGAAATAAATTAAATGTCTCAATATTAAGTATAGCCACCAATGCTAAGTAAAAATCTTCTAAGTATGTCACTAAGAGTTCAATTTGTAAACTTCATGTCCTGCACGTTACTGAATTCTTTTGTACATGTCTTGAAATTTATATATGATAATGTAAATCCTTCCTGGCTGAGTATGACTGTATGACTCGTTAAGTGGTTGTTCAAATTTAAAGTAAGGCCATTCTCACAAGCATAAAATACAAGCACATGTTTTTCTAATACTCCTCCTCTCCCCAAAGTGTACGCAAATTGTTGGCACGCAAACCATGCATTAGAAACACATAAAACTATTTAGCTAAACCATAGAATTGTAGTAGCTATTTTACATGAAAGTTGCCGAGTTAAGCAAATGCTGCATAATTTTAAAACTCAATCAAATACTTATTTATACCACTTAGGTCTTGGTCAGTCTCACTGAAAGAAAACACCTTCAGCTGTAGGAAACCAAGATAATGTTCTGGATGCTCACAGCTAGCCACTATCAAGAGAAATCAGTTTTTCCATTCTGGTTGACCCTCTCTCATGTCAACTGGGAATTTCTTGTCATTGATGTAGACAAAGAGCAAAAACCTTGAGAAAGTTGTGGTAGAGGCAAAGTGTTTTTATAAACGGGTGATGCCATTATAGAACAAATTTGCAATAAGCTGTGTATAAGTCGCTATGTTTGCAAGTCCAGTTTGCATAGGTGAAGAGTAAGTAAACACCCCTTGACATGTTCCAGTAATGAAACAAAGAAATTAGACAGTGAAGACACTTTCAGCCATTTGCAGCCGATCAACATTTTATAAAGTGCACAGAGGTTGTTACCCCGTCCCCCTAGTATGTGCTTTGTACACTCATAAAATTGTCAATAATTTTGAACAATCCTTCAGACAAAAATCACAATGGACTGAGCACAGTCTCTAAACTAGACAGTACTGAAAGAGTGCAAACCTTCACCAATGCAGCTCAGTTACCTCATAATGCCATTAATAATTGTTTCCATAGCAATTTTTTGAAAGGCTTTTGTGTTCACCTTAGCATGTACACATACTGTTTAAATGACATCAGATTAATCCCAAAACTAATCAACTGTTCCTCTATCTGATCAAAGTTCTATCATCCTGCCAATTTCATTGAAATCTATCCACAGATGCACCTCAACTTGCCTTGATGCTCCATAGACCTGCAAGTCGCTTGATCATTCACAGTACATCGCAGTAATCGTATTTAAGAGAGCTCCGCAATAAAAACAAAATATTAATTAGCTTGGAACTATTACTGTCGAAAGGGGACCCCTGATTAGAATTAATCCTAAAAACTCTATCATCCTGTCAAATTTCATCCACACATTTTTTAGTAATCCTGTCACAAACACAAACCAACACTGATAAAACAGAACGTCTTGGCAAAAGTCATTAGCAAGCACAATATGTGACAATGTCTGATTATGGTCCTTGTTTGTTGTGTGACAACTATGTAAGTTAAATAAACTAAATTACGTATAGCCATGTTGTAGCCTCGACACTAGGCCATCTTTGCCTCAAGTAGTCTAATACAAGTAGGCGTTCATTTGGATCATATGAACGAAAACAAGGTTGCCACTGTAAGGCAAAAAGTGCAACTATTTGTTAGCAAACCCAAGATCTAACTACTGTGTTTTCATATCTAGAATCATGCTAGAATCAAGGCTAACAACCAATGCTCATTTTAATAATTAAATAAGGCCAGACAAACTAAATTTTTCAATGCTTGGATATACTAGACCAACTAACCAAAAAATAAAAAAGAGTGATCACGTGACATTTTGAGCATGCACAGTTCTTGTTGCACTACATAAAATATCTATATATAAGAAGAGGTGTCTGTCTGTCAGTGTAATTGTGTGTAGGACAGGATCTCCAAAAGAGGCGAGTTACAGCGCCACCGAATTTGGCTCGCACAAGCCGAAATGACACAGGTTGAAAGTGAAGCTGTTGTGTCTTCAGACTTCTCCCGACACAACATGATTTTCTGCGGATCCATCCGCCTCTGCTAGCATAGTAATATCTATGGGACAGCACATCAGATCTCCACCGAAGTTAAACTAATGTTGGGATGCGCGAAACGTGTCATTTATTGCCGGGGGGGGGGGGGGGGGACGTCAAGGAAGGCAAGATATTTAGTATATCTGGGTCTTTGTGTCGTCATACATCACATTCCGTCGACATTACAGTACCTCTTCCAGCAGGAAGAAACTCGCTAACCGAAAAACGGGGTAAAGCTTTCTCAAAGGTCTTTTAGAAACTGTACAATCCATAGAACTATGCACAGGCGAGTATCTTTTGGCATCTAAAGCATAGATGCATCATTGGAAACGTGTGCTAGACTCCATCTTAACAGATTGTGATCTGTGATGTCTTTAGGCCTATTTCCTGCTGATCAAACCTGCCTCCACTTGCATGCAAATATCTCTGGGACGGCACATTGGATCTCCACCAAAATTAAACTGCCCGTTCCTGATGTCAGGACGGTACACACGAAGCGTGTCGTTTATTGCAGAGACATCGAAAAAGATATTTTGCATATATCTGGGTCTTTAATTTAATTTAATTGTCTTCAACGGGATATCAACTAACAATTAATAATCCAATCAGTCTCTGCCAAGAAAGGAGAACAGGATATCATTTAACGGGACAAAACCTTGAACAAAATTCTTCATGAGAATTCTGTCAGGCTGATAATTTTCTTCAGAACGAAGTAAAAATGCATGTAAACGAGATATGCGTAATGATAAATTG
Organism: Corticium candelabrum; assembly: GCF_963422355.1. Lineage (NCBI taxonomy): Eukaryota > Metazoa > Porifera > Homoscleromorpha > Homosclerophorida > Plakinidae > Corticium > Corticium candelabrum. The sequence continues at coordinate 7,227,523 of NC_085099.1, forward strand.
TCGGGATACTCATGCAACAACATAAATTTGCATACAACATTAAATTAATTAATTAACTTTATGGGAATTCTGTCAGTGCTGCTAATTCTGTGAATGAGAATCAGATATACTTCATGAATGCATTCACGATAAATTTAATTAACTAAAAACTAATAATCTATTCCGCCAGTGTGAAGAACAAGCCAGTGAGCTAACTAGTTAAACATAAGATACAAAACAGACGTTAAAACGAAAGATGCTGATACCAATCAAAATGCGGAAACAGTCGCTGGGACCACATGCTTTGTTGGAGTCACCAATACGTATTTGCAGAATGTATGCACCAAGTCATTTTACAACATTGAAGGACAATATATTTCATCACACATGCCCACATCAAATTATTTATTTCTATTTTGGACTGGTGAATCCAAGCATCAAACCATATAATTGGTTTCGCCTAAGTTGATAAATAACCTAGCTCATAATAATATAATTTGCAACTGAAACATACCCTTTGCTGCTGTTGTATTTTTCATCACCACACAAAACTAAGTCTGCACAACAAGACAAAATAACAGGATTCACTCTACTTGTAGTATTATTAGTTGTCTCACAAGCAGCCATATTGGTTGAGCTGCCATATGACAATGATTTTGTACATGATGATGTCTTGTTTGCACTTGCTTCTTCTGGTTTAATTTCACCATATTGACCAGCTGATACCATCATTTCATTGCTACCAATGGTTCTATTAAATGTCACAGGTGACATAACTTTGTCACAAGTGATGTCAAGATCTGAATTAAAAAATGATGGGTCAGGTCCCAGACAAGCAGCATCTGGTAAGCTTAATGGTGACAACAGCAGTTGTTGGTTTCCACTTGACAAAGTTAGCTTGGTCTGATGATAAGCAGAAACATTAGAATGCTGGTTACCAATGCATGTTAAATCCATGTCATCCTCATTGTCATCTAAAAGAAGAGAACTGACTGTCAGAACAAAACCTACTAAAGATGGAAATATATTGGGACTCAAACCCTATAAACTCAGATCTGCCTTTGCTGTGATTTGTTTACTTTTATAAATACCACATTGTTTGCATGCATGATGACTACACACACATGCACACACGCACACACACACGCACACACCTCTAAATGTTCATCCCAGTTACAGAAACAGTTTGGTAATTTCCAAAGTCATTTCACTAAATTTCCAAATAGTCTCTGTTATAGCTTGATTATGTATATTCACACACTGTTGTATGTGTTCTGTCGTGCACTGTTTCTGCATCCAGTTGCCATGCAAGTAAAAACGTAATTAACCCATTATCTCTTTGCTACTGGCAGTACAATCTGCTCTGATTGTTCCTTTGGTGACACGCAACAGCTGAAACAAAGTCTAAATAGTCACATTAAATGTGCAGATTTAAGCATTCCAACAATTAGGATGCTGTTTTCAAAGTAATGTCTTTCGATTATAATATTGGTGTTGTCATGCAACCAGAATACAGTGCAAACAAATGGTGTCTGTCAATGAATCATAACATTTTATTCTCAGTAATGTGTGGCTGCAGCTAAAAATATGATCAATATTCATGTCACATCTCTACAGTGTGACTGTATAGAATGAGATAAAAAATAGGAATGCTTAAACATAAAAATCATGCAACAGCAACTTCGTGTTGCAATAAAGTAAAAGCAATTTCCATTAGAAGAGCACTAAACCAAGCTCAAGCATGATAAGTCCATAATCGATTCATGAGCAGTAGGTTTCAAATGAGTAAAAATGTTGGTATCTGTGACGGTAACAGACAGGTTAGCGTGCGTTAGATTATTAAAGAGGTTAGCATGCGGGAGGTTGCGTTGTTGTGTTCTGAGTTTTAGCAGTTAAGAGAATAAATCACGAGTAAACAGTAACAGTTGGGGACACGAGTGGGATTCAACAACTGAAAGTATTAAAAGGGAAGTCCAACAAAAATAAACTTAACTTGTATGAGTAGATCTTACGAAGACAAATCGATTGGTATAAGTTACTCCGTTATCTTCGCTTTTGTATACGAGAACGAGCGATGTTTCTGTGATGTGCAATGCCCACGCGCCTGCTCTGTGCTTCCTGGTTGATTAAGCTCCGCCCACTGCAAACGAATCAATGCGTTTACAGATGACTGCTACAGATATATCAAGAATGCCGAATGTGAATGCAAAGATATTATGAAGATCTGTCTTCTTGCCATCAGTGGTTCCTCTCTAAAGTAAAATGGTGTCGCTAGAGCTGTTTTCCCACCAGACTTTGAAGCAGAATTCCTCAATACCACGGCTTACCTAGAGAACGCGCTTGTGCTTGATTATTTGTTTATCCTTGTTCTTTTAATATCCGAAGAGAAACGTTCAGCACACCGTCTGGCGTGTGCAACAGAGGATGACCCTATTTTTACATCCGGGATTGTAACCTTCTACCAATCAGCGGCAAAAGAAAGTGAACAGACCGGATGTAAAAATAGGAACGTCCTCTGTAGCACACGCCAGACAGCGCGCTGAACGTTTCTCTTCGGATATTAAAAGAACAAGGATAAACAAATACTCAAGCACATGCGCGTTCTCTAGGTAAACCGTGGTATTGAGGAATTCTGCTTCAAAGTCTGGCAGAAAAACAGCTCTAGCGACACCATTTTACTTTAGAGAGGAACCACTGACGGCAAGAAGGCAGATCTTCATAATATCTTCGCATTCACATTCGGCATTCTCAATATATCTGTAGCAGTCAACCGTAAACGCATTGATTTGTTTGCAGTGGGCGGAGCTTAATCGACCAGGAAGCGTGGAGCAGGCGCGTGAGCGTTGCACATCACAGCAACATCGCTCGTTCTCGTATACAAAAGCAAAAATAACGAAGTAACTTATACCGATCGATTTGTCTTGGTAAGATCTACTCATACAAGTTAAGTTCATTTTTGTTGGACTTCCCCTTTAAAGCCAGTACAGTACATTGGAACCCATAATGGAGACGAAAAACCAAGAACGGCAAGCAGAAGAAACAAACTAATGGAGCCAATCGGTAATGCCACCAGGGAGCAGAGCTAGGTAAATAAAGAGCACGGAGGAGGGAGAGACAGAGAACATGTCCATGAGAGATCGCAGTCACTAGGTGGCGACACGTAAAGACGTGAAGCACGCAAAGGCGGAGAAAAGAGAAAACGGCGGGACGAGAGGTTGACGCAAGCACTCACTTTAGAAGAGAGGCAGACAGCAACGGTCACTGAGGTTAGAGCAACCGTTGCCTCTTCCATGCCTGTTGGAGATAGTGCAGAAACCATGCCTGCCCAACACCATAAAGACGAGTTGGGTAATGTTGTGTCACCGGAAGCTCTCAGAGAGCAGCCAGGTACTCTATGGCAACTTCTACCTCACCTTCAAGAAAGGCGTAAGGAGTAAAGACGTATGTTGGTTGACACGCTTGATAAATGGTCAGGGTCTTTCAAGTACCGGGAGCTAAAGCCAAGTGATGATATTGAACACTACTTACTTGCATTTGAAAGAGCCACTACTACAACAAAGGTGAGCCGGGATGCATGGGCAGTCAAGCTGGAACTGTTTCTAACGGGTAAGGCTTTAGCAGCATATGCCAACAGGACACTAGATGAAGTGGGAAATCATGACAGCTTGAAGGGGACTACTTTGAAGCGATACAACATCAGTCAGGAGGCCTACCGGAAGCGGTTTCGAGCATGTCAAAAAAAGCTGATGAGTGTATCTGGAGAACATGCTGAAGCTCCAAGATTTGTTTTCCAAATTGGTGCAGCCCAGGGGGAAAACAGTAGAAGATACTCGGATATGATCATGTTGGTGCAGCCGTCGGATGAAATGCCAAGAGAACTGCAAATTCAGTTGAGAAAACGCAAGCTTAGAAGGGCAAAAGAGGCTCAGGAGATGACAGATGACTACTTAGCAGCTAAAAGCCCAAAATTATGGAGCCCATACTGCTTGAGAAAGGCAAATTTCAGGGTCAAGATCCATCTCTTCAGAAGAGAAAGGCCTAAAGGGTTTGGGGAGTGAGTGGGGAAGAGAAGCCCACTACTACTACCAGAAAGTCAAGAAGGGTTGCTTGCAGTGTGGGAAGCTGGACCATTTCAAAGCCCAATGTCTGCAGCTGCGCAGACAAGGTGGAAATTCAAATTGCTATGTGCATGGGCAAGAAGCAAGCCAGAGTCTGAGTTATGGTCAGTCAGGCAAAGTCAATGGCCGCTCAGTTTCCAGTATGTTGGATACGGGGGGGGGGGGGGGGGAGGCACACGCTGGTGAAATAAGGGGCTAGTGGCTCCTGAAGCTATTATTAATTTGAAGGTGGTGTGTGTTGGATGTTGCCACGGAGATTGGCAAGAGTATCCTTTGGCTCAAATAAAAATTGAAGTGGGTGACCAAGTACAGTCACTGAGAACTGGAGTTGTTCCAATTTTGCCAAGAGAAGTGATGTTGGAAACAGATACAGTAGATCTTGCAGGCTTAGCAGCTACGGGGAGTAGCGGATGGGGTTAATGTGGAACCCAATCAGCCAAACATCAGGTCCAGGAGGATGCTGAGGAGCAAACAAGCGTAGCTAGCAATCTCTAGAGCCAAACTTCAAGATTTGGAGACAGAATACGTGGCTGGGGATCTAGGAAATTTACACTACAGTTTTTTAAGGAAGGCGTAACTCCCCGGAAATTGGAAGGGAAGCGAGGCTCGCAAAGAGTTATTGGCACAGCCAGACAACATCCTAGATGGGTTGGGCAAATTGGTTAAGACAAAGGAAATAGGCTCCAATCCCCAAACTGCTTTCAGCCATCAGGAGAAAAGCCCTGGACCACTGGATACCAAAGAGCTGTAGCGGTTGCAGTCAAAAAATCCTTCACGGCACAAGTCCGCCAGTATGCCAGTGAGTCGGAGGGACAAGTACTACGGGAGACTGGATTTCAATGGATGGATGGCACTCTTTACTGCCAGCGGAGACGGAGGAAACCCCAGCAATCGGAAACGGTGAAACAAATTGTGCTATCAGCCATCTATCAAGAAAGAGTCATGAGGCTAGTCCATGACCATCTGACGGAGGTCATATGGGACAAAAAAGGACTCGAGCGAATCTAGTGGCACTTTTACTGGCCCAGCATTTTCCAGGAAGTGGCCAATTACTGCAGGTGTTGTGATTGCTGTCAAAAGACGGCTTGAATGGACAAGTCGGACCAAGCACCTGTGATACCGTTGCCAGTAGTCAAAGAACCTTTCCAGAAAATTGCTATGGACATAGTGGGACAGCTGGAAAGTACAAGGGGCAACAAGTACATCTCAGTTGTCTGTAACTATGCCACTAGGTATCCAGAGGCATTTCCACTAAAGGGCATCGGTGCCCGCATGTGGCTGAGCTTCTATGGGAATCATTTTCTCAAATAGGCATTCCTTCAGAGATCTTAACAGATCATGGAACCAATTTCATGTTGAGTATGCTACAGAACTCTACCAGATGCTTGGAGTGAAGTCGATCAGAACCAGTCCCTATCACCTTCAGACGGACGGTTTGGTCAAGCGCTTTAACGGAACCCTCAAAGCAATGCTCCAAAAGTTCAAGAACAGAGATCAAGCCAACTGGGATCAGTTGCTGCCTTTCCTACTGTTTGCATATTGCAAAGTGGCAACGGAGTCCACAGGATTTGCCCTGTTCAAACTTCTATTTTGAAGATGCCCTGCAAGAACAATGGGAGGCCAAAAGGACAACGAATGAGGATGTGATCTCACATGTATGGAATATAAGAGAGAGGATGGCCTCAATAAGAGAAATAGCACAGGAGAGCCTGATTGCAGCTCAAGTAAAGCAGAAGTCTTGGTACGACCAGAAATCAAAAACTCGATCATTTGAGTCAGGAGAACAAGTGCTAAAATACTGTTTCCGTCAGCGACTTTGAAGCTACAGGCTAAGTGAGAGGAACCCTTTGTAGTGAAGCGGAAGTATCATCAATGGATTATGAATTGGACATGCCCCACAAGAAGAAGAGGTTACGAGTAGTACATGTGAACATGTTACGGCAGTACCATCAGGCGGGGAGCACCAATGGTTTAGTGGAGATGCAAGACATGGACCCTCATCAGGATGATAATTTCGGCCTGGATGAGGCCATTCCGTCACTAGTCAAGAAAGAAGAGTCCAGCGCTCATAAAGTAACCTTGGGTCTAGATCTACACGATGAGAAGCAAATGATGAATCAGTTGTTGGTTGGGAAGGAGCAGTTTGCACTGGCGTACTTGGATGATTTGGTGATCTTTAGTAGAACCTGGAGAAACATCTTCAACATCTGCGAGCAGTACTGTTACTGCTGAGGGAGGTTAGGCTAATCTGACAGTCAAACCAGCTAAGTGTTGGAATACAAGAAACACCATACCTTGGTCATGTGGTTAGCCAAGATACTATTCAACCTGCCTCGGAAAAGGTTAGATGCATTCAGGAGATTGCTCAACCCATGACAAAGAAAGACATCAGATCGTTTCTCGGCCTGGTGAGCTACTATCGGTGATTCATTCCACACGTGGCAGAGACTGCTATGCCATTGTCAGATTGTATGAAAAAAAGAGCACCTAATGAAGTTGTATGGACCAGCGAGTGTGACCAAACCTTCACCAAGTTGAAGAATCAGCTAGCTTCCAGGCCAGTGTTACAAAGTCCCAACTTTGAAAAAGATTTCATTCTGCGGACGAATGCCTCTGCACGGGGTCTAGGTGCAGTGTTGAGCCAAGTGGGACGGAATGGAGAGAAACATCCATGATCCCATTCGTTTCCTGAGTCAAAAGTTGCTGCCAAGAGAACAAAAGGATGCTGCAGTGCAGCAAGAGTGCTAACCTATTGTGTGGGCTGTGCAAGCCCTACACATGTACCTGGATGGTAGAAAGTTCATTGTGGAGATTGACCATCAGTTGTTGGCGATATCTACAGCAGATGGTAAACAAAAACAATAGGCTGACTAAATGGGCTCTGATTGTGCAGCAGTATGAAATGGACACCCGTTGCGAACCGGGAAGGGCAAATGGAAATGCTGATGCTGTCAAGGCTGCCGATGCACTGAAGACTTCAAGTCATGGGTCAAAAATGTGTTACTATTTTGACTAATAAAGAAAGATGTGACGGTAGTAGACAGTTTAGTGTGCGTTAGATCATTGGAGGAGTTAGCGTGCGGGAGGTTGCATCGTTGCATTCTTGGTTTTGAGAGGCTGTACCTACAGCATATTAGTACAAACTAAATATAATATAATTATAGTTCCTTTATCCGGGAATGCATTATACACTGGCAGAGTGGAATATAAGGTAAAACTTTTGGTCGGACATCGTGCCCTAGCAAAAGAGGTTGACCAGACACTTTTGGCATTCATTCTTATTTGATTTCACAAAATCTCTTGTAATTATCAACATCAACATTCTGTTCAAATTCTTTATTTGATCCACTACTGTAATATATGTATTGCTATCAGGATATAAACATAAAACTTGGCTTGTTTGCTCTTGTTCTGTTGTATTGTTATTGATCATGATGATGACGAGTTAGAGTAATGACATGAACTGTTACTTAAAGGTTAAATTAAAAGAGGGTTAAAGTAATGACACAACTCGATCAAGAGATGAGCAAGCTAAATCTATTACATGGATCTGATGGTAAGGAATCGGTAAGCAATCCAAAGTCTAGACGTGAATAAGTTGTTTGTTGAACAACATGCTCTTGATTAGCTTACCACGCCTTGACCAATCACGTGAGTATGTCCGATCAAAGCAAACTTGTGGTCGGCCATGAACACCAGTTGGTCGGTCAATGACCCATGACCGACCCGTTATATTTCACTCTGTACAGGAATGCAAAAAGTCAGAGACACAAAATTTGTCCGGATAATCAAGGGTGTACTGTAGTTGCTGATTACATCAGAAATATCAACTTCATGCTGCTACTGGCTCACAATACAGTAGACCCTCGCTAATCCAACCCCTCAATTATCCTACCGTGTTTGTAAAGCAGAAATGACATCACAAACCCATTTTACACAAGTGCAGTGACAATGTACAGTGATAGCAATGAAAGATACAGAAACTTCTAGAATTAGTTTCAACTGTTTGGTGATTGTAGTTTGCATATATAACACGTATTACGTCTTCGTGCAAACATTTTATCACTAGCGTATTGTAAATGTTCTAGAGTTTATACCATGTACATACTAGGACTCAAAAAGTGGACTGGAACTCCAAGGTATGGGTAAAACTTTGAAGCTTCGATTATTCGTTCTTTTCACTTATCTGACCCCTATTCCTCTGTGGCTTGCACAAGTGGGTCCGATAGTCGACGTCTACTGCACTGCAAAGAGAGAGTGTATATCAGTTGTTTGCTAATAATTTTTGGAGTGCACATATTGCATACATGAAGCAGTTCCTATATAATGCACCAAAGAGGTCTGTTGGAAGGTGAGGTATACACTTCCTTCTTGAAGTTGTTTATTAATTGCAAATGTACAAATGCATAACGTCACTAAATATTATGTGATTCTAAGGGACCATCTCAATTGTTTGCACTTTCTCTCAAACATAACTCAATCTTTTACAAAAAGCATAGAGTGAAAGTCTTTTTCCTTCTCCTATATTTGAAACTCTTACATTGATTTGTAGAGGCACAGAAGTGAACATTAAATTTTTATTATGCTGCATCAAGCTAATCTGTAATCTATGCAACAAAAGTATATTGTACCGCAGTAAACATAATGAGGTAGTCTCGTGCACATGACATGAACATTAAACACAGCCACTACATGTACAGTCAATCTACTACTGATGACAAATTAATGTATGTCCAGCATGATGAACGGTGGATGATACAGTACACCCTCAATTATCCGGACAAATTCTGTGTCCCTGACTTTTTGTGATCATGGATAATGCATTCCATGATAACGGAAGTAAATAATATCTCATTTTGTATCTGCTGTAGATACAGCCTCTCACAAATGAGCCAATACATAAAGGAGAACATAATAATCTAATAAATAGGCAGCCTAAACAACTAAAGCTCTTCTAGTGGAAAAATAGTGTGGTCTTGACAGTGAAAGAAAATTAGTTGTTATCTACAACTTTTGATTATCTGGACTTCTAACCTGTCTCCAAAGAAGTCCGGATAATCGAGGGTGCATTGTATCCGTCTATTTGTAAAAGTTGCAACCTAGAACGCCATGATTGTGCAGACAAAGATAAACAAGCTCATCTCCAACCTTTTTCTTATTGGTTTTCCAGTTTGTGTATACATTTACTTATATCTGATTGCTCAATCTGCAAAAATACGTACATCTGAGGTCTACTTGGCATACAAGATTAGCTGTGTATGCATAAGTCAACATGGCATATAGCCAGGTGTGCTTTGTCCTTGATCTTGAATTAAAATTCATCGCATGCAGTAAAGGCATATCACACCCACTCAACTGCACCAATGCAGACAGAACAGGCAATTTGTAATTTGCATACAAAATTTGGCTAAACCTCATCTCTCCTGTTTGAAGAGAGTTTCATTAGAAAAGAATGTGCAAAGGTTTTTGAGATGGTCAATAAAAAGTTATTTCAAATCATTAGATCCTGCATTTTAAGCAAGTGTCTATCAATCTACAAACTGTAACTATATTTTACTGCAAAGTGCAGATTTATATTTGTAACATTCCAATACAATCCACTCATTAAATGAAAAGCCCTTGACAGAACTGCATGCTATCAATTGTACAGTGTACAAATTATTATTAGAGTAAAACTTGAAATAGTTGCATACCAATATCCTGTCTAACTCCATTTTTTCCAGATTCCTCAGTGTTTTCTCCTGCAGTCTCCTAAAAAACAACTGCTTCTATCTGGAAAGTAAATACTGAGAATAAATGAAACACACCGTTTGGATAGGATGATACTGTGATGACAAGATCAACAGCTGGTCTAAGCCTTTAGTGACATAAAGTTGTTGGTAAATACATTTAGCCAATACAAAACAAAGCATTACAATACAATACAGATGCAGCATCACAAGATGAGACTCTGAAAGCCATACACACAATATAAAGCATTTGCCATACAGTACAAATAATTGCATTCTGCTAGATTTTCAAAGCAAGTTACCAACACAGACCAGAACCAAATCAACACTTGGTTTACTTCAAAAGTATATACTTCTACAGAACAGATTCAGTGTAGCCATAGTTCAGATTTTAATTATATGATGACACTGTAATATCATGAAATACTGTGTACTATAGAACTAGTAATTGAACCTGTTTACAACCTTGCTTCCACAGCTATGAGCCTTCTGATAAGGATATTTGCAAAGAATTATAAATGTAGACGCTATTTTTCTTTTCAGCGTGCTACTTCTAAAATCTATCTAAAATTGTACAAAGCAAATGTTTTTTCATGTCACTGTATACTCGTCAAAGTACAGGAAGAATTATCACGAGATATAAATATCGCTCATAGTTGCGCAATTTAGATTTCCGTATAAATGTCCTAAGCCAGGAAAGCAATTGATTTCACATTAGCACTTGCAGACAGATAAGTTCTGTTGTTCATCCGACAAGACCAAGTAATAGCAAACATCAATTACTGTTCTGGCAATAAACTCTTCCAAGAACGTTTTGCAAAAATGACTGGCAGTTTGTCCACTGTTTGTGGTTGCCATGTATGATCAATAGCAAACACTGCTTGCATGATCATTGAACCGCAAAAATAGAATGGCACATTCCTGACCATGACAGGCATAGTCACACAATCATGGACGCATTATAGGAGAAACATTAAAAAACTTGAAAAATTCCCTCTTCGTAGTCTGCGTCGTAACTTGCAAATTCATTGGAGTGAAAAAGTGTCAAATAGTGAGGTTCTGAAACAATCTGGTATGACAGGGATTGAATGTATGATAACAAACAACAACTGCAATGGGTCGGTCATGTCACAAGAATGAATGACAAAAGGCTACCAAAGCAAGTGATCTATCGACAGTTGTTAAATGCCAAGAGAAAACTGGTGGATAAAGGCATGCTTCATCATCATCTGCAAAATGTGGGCATCAGTCAGGATATTTGGGAGTCACTGGCGTCTGATCGTTTGGTTTGGAGGAAGAAAGTGTCATATAGTCTGAGGAAGTTTGAAGATGAGAGAATGAAAATTAGAACTACGACACATACATCAGCAAAGGCCTCAAGGAGTAATTACAAGTCAATATGTATGCACCATCTGTTATCGCGATTGTCATTCTCGTATTGGTCTCTATGCACATGAACAAGCATACAAGCGATGGTTGAACTCTAATCAGTAGAGAAGTCGTGAATTCGTAACGAACAATGAATGAATGTGTGTCCAATATACTAAAACACTTGCATTCAAGTTCCAAGATAGTTCCTTCCATACTCTAAATCAGATTCTGCGTAATGATAACAGCATCAACAATAAACAACAACACTCCACAACTACCTCCTGTATTACCCCGCATTTTGCTGCATGCCGGTATAGGTGAGGTTTACCAAAACTTACATGAGGCAGTTATGGTAACTAAACTGGCATGCTGGTATGGGGTGGGTAAGTGCCAGTGCGATGGGTGGCACAAGTAAAGGCGAGGTGATAGATGTTAACATCCACACTTGTAATCCATTGATGGCAAAGCTGGATAGCACTTTCGAGAGGCAGGAGAGAGACATGATTGCCATGGAAGAGCATCAACAAGTGTTTGAGGTCATGTTAGTCTAGCACATGAAAGAAAATAATATACCATTGCCACGAAACTACGTGTACTATGAAGCAGTCATTTGACACCACATTTTGCTGCATGCCGGTAAACTTCGGAGTATGTCGGCATCCGGGTCAACTTCGGCGTATACAGGCATGCAGGAAAATGTGGGGTAATCGGTATAAGTTGTTTAGCCAACAAAGCAAATAAGCATCTAACTTATTTGCATTAAACAAGAGTAATCCAGTTGACTTAATTTGAAATAACAAAAAATAGACCTGTTGGTTTTGAAATACTTGGACATAAATGGTTGCCTATAAACAAACATTTACCACACACTACAGCATTATAAAAATTTAGTGTATTACCTTGTCCATGTTCATATGAATTGTCGTTGTCTTTTGAAATTTCACTAGTTAATAAGACACAATGATGAAAAAGTGAATCAATGACTATACTCACTTGAGTAAGCATCAGTGGTTGAACAAGTCCCCTCCCTGACACACACACACACACACACACACACACACACACACACACACACAGACACACACAGACACACTTAATTTGGCTAAGTCTCTCATGATTTCACACATTTAAAGCGCTAATTGGCATTTGCTCCACAAGCCTTGTTCAAACATCAAACATGTAGCAATGATCTGTTACAACTAATATTATAGCAGTAACTGCAAATGACAAAGTAATCTGTTTTTCCATGATTTACAAACATGTCATTAAATGGTGTTGTCTAAATGTCATGACAGTATCCAAGTGCTTGCCAGTTTGTCATTGTAAACTTAAAGGTGTGCTTAAAATATACAGTATCCAATCTAATGTTTGCAAGCTGAAAAGTCATTCAACAACTCCAAACAACATGTAAGTCAACTACAACTGATAGATATGATCAAACCAATACCTCAATCCTCTAATGTGTGCAAATTCTTGGAAAGCAAAGCTGTAGCTAGCATAGGTGTTTGCAACATTGCACTTAAAAAGAAATCAATACGAATTTGCTGCAGAAATCAGACTGCATGTAAGTCACAGAATTGAAAAGCAAGCTATATCTCCTCTTGTGTCTCTTCGCAAAAGACTGGAAAAAGACTGTTTCAAAACAACTTTGAAAGAGGTCAAACACCATGACAAAACTTTTGTATTTCTGAGGTTTGACCAGAAGATACAAAAGGAAGGAGTGGCTTCATGAGCAGTAACAATAAAAATTTGAAAGATAGATGGGACCGTAAACAGGTTGAATGAGTCCCCTAAGAACATAGTAGAGTACCATGAAACTGGGAAGGCCAATTCCATGAGTACGTGTACCATAGAACAATTATTTTAATTAAAAGTCCCAATAAAAATCTCTAGTTCAGTTAACACAAACACAATGCTGTCCAAGTCATCCAGCATCTCAAACGCCGCGATGTGCCATATATAAGAAAAAGTATTCTGAATTTCGTGTTGCTATAATCAACAGTTATGCATGACATGCGTGCTGTCATGCATGTAGCCACTCAGGTCACAACACCGGAGACTCACGTCTGTCAGCATAGCCTCAAGCCAGACTTCATGAGCAAGGAAAGCATGGGAGTAGATTTCAAATGCAAGGCTGCTTGTAGAGGATGGCATGATGCATAAACAGGTGGCACATGTCACTGCACGTATCAGTTTTTAGCAGCACATCTGATGAATTTGGCTTGCAAACTGCAATGTAAACCCAAATTATTCTCTGGGCTAGAAACAACAAACACAGCAATATCTGTCTCCATTCAACAGAAAGTATGAACTGAGCAAGTGCAAAATCTTCTGGTCTAGCTCTTTCAGTAAAAAAGATTTTCCAGTAAATTAAACTACTAATACGCCCACTCTTCTGACATGCACCTTCTAGAATAGCCAGAAAAGGTTACAAAATGCACCCATAAAGTAAACAAGAATTCAATACCACAAGAGTGCATGTACCTCTTGACTGTTAAATTAGCAAAATCATCCTTAAGTTCTCTAGTAAGGTACCAGGCCATCCCATACATTACAGTAGGTTCTGCTTAACCCAGGAATAAGAGCTTACTCATGCCAGTAAACAAAATTAGTGTTGCCCTCACAGAATCTCATGAAGATTCCGACTAAAGCTGACTCTTCGTTTCCTTTTTCCTGTAGTACGTTCATCAACTTCCTAACAAAAGATACAACAAAACTGTTCACGAGGAGGTTTTATGTACACAACAATACCAATATTGAAAACAATCTAAAGACTGACAAAATCATGTCTTAGCTAGCTGCATATTTGTTGCTTATTTTGAATACAATTTTATTATTGTCAAACGTTTATATGTAAATGTGTGCTAGAGATAAAATGTTGAGACATTGAGACATATTAACTTGATATAGAAGGATTGTCAAACAGGTTGACAACTTGTCCAAGTGTGGCTCGATCCACACTGGCACATACCAAAAGATCATTCATCTAATCTGGAAGTTTGTTGTCTTTCAAGACAGTTGACGTACACACTCATGTACCACATTCTAACTGCATAATATTACTGCAGATCAAAGTATATAACAAGGTGTGTATAGGTTGATGTCAAAATAAATATTCAGTGTATTAAACAGTCAATTCCAGCAACAAGTAGAATTACAAGTACACGGTACACGCAAAGTGCACTCGATCTTCTCATCTTTGCATGCACATCCATGGCCATTAGGCAATTAACCTACAACTTTTTCTTGACAACACTTTAACCCAGTCTACAGAGCAAGTATACTTAATCACATGACCCTAAAGTCTCTAATGTCAGCAATTTTTGTATGTTTGCTTTGGATGTAAATGATACAATCATTACAACTGAGTTGGCCAATATTTACACCAAGGCTTGCTTGCTAAATTAGTGCATGCCAATAGAAATGTTCCCAACTAAAAAATGAAACTATCCTGTCAAACTCAAGCCTAAGAAGTAATGTCTTCTTCCATCACCAAGAAAACAGCTAAAGTAGAGAAACTTAATTTAACAACATTTCACCCTGTCCAGCATAAACTGTAATTAAATCAAAGTTTACCTGTCTACAAATCAAACTACACACACACTTTGTGTTCCATTAGGTGTTGTGTGTAACACCTATGTACTGTATATGTACACCTTTGTTCAATTACTTTTGTTGTAGATGTTTGACAAGTAGAGTTATGAGCATGTATTTCCAGTTCATTTTCAATTCTTCATACTACTAACTAAGACTTCAAAATTAGCAAATTCCTTGTATTTTCATTGTAAAGTAATGTCAAATTTAATCTATTTCAGGCTAATAGTACAGGACCACAGGGTGTTGCTATAAGTGTTTCTATTAATAAATACCTAGCGCAGTTTATATACTATAATATTATATTTTTAATTATAGAGCAATCCTATGATAAACGTATACTTTAATATCTTTAATTATAAGCGCTAATACATTGCATTAAGTAAGCAATGCGACAGTGAGTCATGGGCACTTTGCATGGGAACTCAGATAACAGACTTTGCCATTCTTCTATCTTTTACTTCCCAATTCTTTTGTCACGCCTCACTCTACAGTACTCTGTTCCTTAGTTTTTGCTACCCTGCCCTGTCCACACTGGCAACTGGATCCCGATAAATCCAATCTACATCAGGAGGTGGTTCAATCATGATCGGTTGAATCCAATTAGAATAGTGGGCGTTACCTTCACGTACACTATGAGTGTAGTCGGAACACGCTCACTCATCTTCGTTCTCATAAATGCCTGTAGTTGTGAGTATAAATACCATATTTCCACAGCTATCACTGCATGCTCATATAAACTAGGTTTTTCAAGGTGTCGGTAAACCCAATTTTAAAGATTACTGGCATGCAGCATAATTTGAAACAAAAAAACAAAAATCTTGAACCACATGGTAGAAAACTTGACCTGTACAATACTGAAAGTAATTGTTTCTTAACAAAACCAATGCAACAGTGTCGTAACTACCATATAGAGCTCTATTATGTAGTTAAAAATGCACCCCATTGCAACAACTACATAAAAACAATGTAACCCTCCAGGAGGTAGAAAACTAGCGCAGCGCTACCTGGGCGGTCTTACTATTCAACCAATGAGCACCTTCTAAGCCACGTATTCAAACCACATGCCTACTTCAGTCTGCCTTGAGTCATTGTGGAGTGCAATGTCCGGATACCCTCTGAGTGTTCGTGGCTCATTATATTATAAACTTTCTTGCTTTCCCGTGGTGGAAGCAATGCTTATGCACGTTTGCCTGGTGCAAATCAGGGAAGGTAGACACGGCACTTGACGGATTCGTTTGACCATCCCTACTAGCATTGCCACATTTTGTAACTCCTATGATTGCGCTCGATATCGGGTCAAGCAGAATACGTAAAGTCGTACTAGCTTGTACGTGTACCGTAGGTGACTGCTTTGCATGTAGGAAGTGTGAACACTAATCGCTGTCACAATCCTAATAGGGTTAGAGTAAAGGCTGGTTCACAATATCGAAACTGACGCTCAGCTGAGCGTCAACATCAAAGACACCGTTTTGATGCAGGCAGCATCAGCGTCAATATTGTGAACCAGGCTCAAGGAGTACTCAGAGTAAGGATTACTAACAGTTGGAAACGTCTTCCTTTAGTTACCGCTACCTTTTTGACTGCCTTGCCAGCTAAGAGCCAAATTCACCTGTGAGCGTTCCTTTAACGCACGCTAGCTTTCTACATCGCACAGAGTTGTGGTTGTTACTCACCAAAAACAGTGGGATAACTTAGAATAACTTACAATACCGCATTCTATAATGACTCATTTTGTCTCACTTAGACAATGAAGAACAAAGGTCCTAGAACCATGAAAAGACGGAACATTGTAAACCACTGACACCGCAACCATCTGAAGTCCACATGTAAACATAAATTCACAAAAGCAGCTCTTATCAGTCATTATTTAGAGTACATCCAGACATACAGCAGCACAGAAACAAAGCAAACAATGTCTAGAGAAGACCAATTCAGCTATGGGCTTGCCTTTAATGCACGCTAGCTTTCTACCTCCTCTGGTAACCCTTATGTCGTGCACTCTAATATCTTGTAGTTATGAGTAATTTCTCCTCCTCTTTCTCGCTTTCTTTTCATTATTTGCCTCTAATGTATGTTCTTCTTGATAATCTTCTCTTTAACACTTCCCAATATGATTTACCACCTCTTGTAAGCTGAGTTAAGGTCAGTCCTCACTGGCAACTGGACTGCGATCCAATTTCAATCCAGCTGCAAATGTTGCATCCACACTCAATTATTGAGGCAAATCACAATCTGATCGTGATAAATCCAATCCACATCAAGAGGTGAATTTGATCCACGTCAATTGCAATCCAATTATGAAATAGTGTGTGTCACCTTCACGTGCACTAATAGTGTAGTTGGAACATCTAACCCTCTTCACTCTTGCTTTTAAAGAGACATTTCGGAGATTTGCGTTAACGCACCATTTCAGAGACACACACTAACGTGCATTTGCAGCAAAAAGCAATGGCAGCATGCACGATGGAAGCAGGGGCGTCGCGTGGGCGCAAAAAGTGGTGGGGCTGACTCGTTGCTAAGACTTCGACTTTGGTCTTCGATATTGAAAAAAGGAAAACGCCCCTAAAAAGTGGTGGGGCTTCAGCCCCCTCTAGCCCCTATTACACGACTAGTTGAGTCCAGTTTTTATGACAGGGCCCCTTCGGTGTGTGGTAAAAACAACTGTTCATACGTGGTCTATCGCACATGAACACAACTAAAAGGATAAAGAGGCGAGCGGTATTGGCGTCCGGATCTGTTTCGTCGTCGTCCACCGCGCTTCATGGACTGCTGTCAATGTCACGTGATGTTACACGTGATGGCAAGAAAACCCTCTTCAGCGTCACGTTAGAAAAGCGTTGCCCGCTTGAAAAGTATGAGTAAGTTGTTCATAAGTGTTTCGGCTACTGAACCAAACAGCACGCTTTGCAAACTCTGATCTACGGTAGATAGTCGAGAAGTTGGAGTCCCAATTGAAAAAGTTACAAATGCGTCCAATAGAAATTTATCATTTAATTAGTTAAAAGCAAACGTAAGCATATCTCGTTCTGCAAATACGTCAAATGTCTCAATTTGATTGTTGGTTACGGTGTATGCTGGGTGCAATTTACTAGCGCATGTGGCCGAAATATTCCTTTAATTTAAATTGCCTTGCGTCGCTGTATCAATGCTTTCCACAAGCAATATACCCACACGTACACATCCGCCATATCAGTCAAATAATACCAAAGAGGGGCGGAGATATCACTTTCAAAGTGCACAGTGTGGACGCTCACTTTCCCAATTGAATCGCAGTCCATTTCTGGTCTAGTGTGGACAGGACTTTTTTATCTGATGTATCAACATAAAATAGCATCAAAAGTCCTCACATAACGTTTTACGAGCAGTTTCTGCATTCATTTTGATTGCATGAGCATAGCAGACAGTAGCCTTGCCTGCTTATACCGGCACTTCCTCACATTATACCAACATGCCGTTATAGTTACTAAACTTGTTCCAGCCATATATTCAGTTATACCTGCATGCAGCTAAACATGCAAGAATATGATAAATAATATTTTGAAGACCCATACCAAAGACATTGTTTTGCACGAACATGGCATCTAAGTAACACTAGCAGAAGCAACTGAATCCTTCATGGGTCTCATTTTGCCCTTTGCTCCCATCGGAATTAAGCCCAAATTCATCAGTAAACGAACAATTAAAAACAACTGCTGCTTTGCACGTGCAAGACTTCATTTACTGTAGCAATAAGTCTACGTAATTCATTAAATATCGAAAAATACATCACAATAACGTTTTGGTCGCCTGAAGACATTCTCTTCATAAACAATAGATTATCCTCCGCATTGTATAGATGCATGAAATTGGTTCGAGACTAGCAAACTCCCTGGCAGTCCTCAGCTAACCTGATCGATGTTTTCGACGCAATCAAAGGGTTGTCTTCCGGGAGACTGCTTGAGACACTAAACATACGACACACGTTGAAACACAGTACGTACAGTGTATGTACCCAATGTCAGGCGCTTACAGAGCTGAGTCTCTTACGAGGCACAGACCTGCCAACTTGCCTAAAGCAAAAACGTTGATATACGTATAGAAAGAATTAGGAAAAACAGAACTACTTTTTCTCGAATTCCATGAGCTTCAACAGGTACAGTACCAAACTATTCAAATAAACCGCCAAGGCGTGTGAGCATGCGCAAACATCGCTTGGAGTCCCGAATGATGATGATGATGATGATGATGATGATGATGATGATGATGATGATGATGATGATGATGATGATGATGATGATGATGATGAAGCTTTATTTATCCACGGAATAACCTTCAACTACTGGAGTTGGTCTTCCAGGCACCGTGCACCAGGAATCGCGCCACACACACACACACACACACACACACACACACACACACACACACACACACACACACACACACACACACACACACACACACACACGCACGCAAGCACGCACACACACGCACGCAAGCACGGTATAGCAAGAAACCTTAAATCATCACATCTCAGTCTCTCTGACGCTATAGAATTCGAACTCTTCCAAAATCAACAGTGGGCATGATGGAATCGAGGTTCAAGGTATTAGTGGAAAAAAGTGCTGACACAGTTCTACTCTGATTCCTGATGTTTAGATTGTATACACATGGTATACGTAGCTACACACAAAGTATGATAATAATGATAAAGGCTACTTTATATGTACCAGATGATCGTGAGCTATATAATCACGGCCAATGGAGGAAACCTCTCCAATTAGGTTCAGTTTCTGCTCCATCAGCCATTGGCAAGTAAAGGAAAATAATTAGTAGTCAACAAGTTTATCAGAAAGTTCCGCCTCTCCACAGCTCTAGGAAATGCATGGTTCTGGAATTGAATGGATAACATTCTCCAACAGCACTCAGTTCCTGAGTAGAGATCCAGTGGCAGCAACTAAGATGAAATTTGTAAATTAAAAGGGACTGGTCATGTCCTCAGAATATCATGATTGGCGCAGTATATACTGTTGGTCCCATCCGCTCGTTTTCATATACACACATGCGTGTGGCTGCTGTAGCATTATGTGGTCTCTCATGTAGGTATATATGCTACACTATCTAGGCATGCAATGCATACAAAACTTGCAACAAAACACTATGAGTATCTATATACTCACACCGGCAACGATAAATGTTTGTAGACGTCAGTTCAAACAAAGCTGCAAAACTGTTCAATCATTTAGATTTACTGCTTGATGCAAAACTTTACAAGACGTCTGTGCAGTCAAAGCATCACCTACATCTACCTACTTTCCTGTGTAGTGAGAACCAGCTCTAGCTAGATCAGGTCTACTGCTTCGAGATACAACATAGCCACGTCGCCAATGGGAAGTAACAATTTGTCCCTACACACACACACACACACACACACACACACACACACACACACACACACACACACACACACACACACACACACACACACTAGAAAAACATCTTATTAGTTGCCATAAGAATATTAAGTTGCCATGGCCATTCACATAGTCGGCACTTAGAGAGCCAAATCTAATGCACTGAAGACTGCTGTCCCAAGTCTTGTACATACTCAATGCCAGTTTACAAAGGCAGCCTATTCAATATAGATAACACCTCACATGAAAGAGTTACATATGCAACACCACTTCAGCACTAACAGCAAATGCACGCTGATACAGAAAGTGATTGTAAACTTTGGTTTTACTACTATACCACAAGGCTGTCTTGTCATGTCATAACAAGTTAATTTCACCGGTTTTGAAAATCTAGACACTTAATTTCATCCTCTCTTTCGAAAGTGACTGTAGTAGATGCAAAAGAATGCTACCAAAACCCACCAAATATCAATCACACTTGCATTTTACAATGTCATTATTAGTCACAATTAAGTCCTTTATGTCGTCTTGCATCCAGGACTGTGATTACAAGGCAAGTTGCCACAATCATCCATCAGCTGCTTGTCACAAGTTCCAGACCGATTAAAATACCAGTTTCCAAGAGATTGCCCAAATGAACAATTATTCACTTTTGGACTGTCATAGATCTTGTCCAAATTACCTGCAGATGTTAGAGTATTAATGCAGTTTCACAACAGAGACATAAAAGCAAACCTGTGTGATCCAGACAAGAAGGCCCAAATAAACCATCGTGCTTTGGTGAGTTCTTAATACCTCTAAGGGCACTGCGCATCAAATTTCCGTAGTACTTCACATATCGAACAACATCAGCTTCCAGCTGCACGTGTACGTTTAATAACAAATTCAAGTCTATGTGACTACAACGCTACAAACAAAGAATTGCCTTATGGGGGCATCCCAGTTGAGCAAATATCTGGTTGGAGTCGTACTGATTCTCAGCAACATACAACGGTGTCTGCAATAAAATTATATGCATCATAATACTAGCATTTCATAGATGGGTATACTGTGAGAAAGTTCAGCCCCTAGTCTGACATCTGGTGTGTGTGTGTGTGTGTGTGTGTGTGTGTGTGTGTGTGTGTGTGTGTGTGTGTGTGTGTGTGTGCATGTTGTGTGTGTGTGTGTGTGTGTGTGTGTGTGTGTGTGTGTGTGTGCATGTGTGTGTGTGTGTGTGTGTGTGTGTGTGTGTGTGTGTGTGTGTGTGTGTGTGTGTGTGTGTGTGTGTGTGTGTGTGTGTGTGTGTGTGTGTGTGTGTGTGTGTGGACAGGAAAGCAGCCCTCATGGTTCAAAAACTAAAGCGTTTCAAAATGACTATTGTTGGAATAAAAGACGAAATGGTTTGGAGAGGCTGTATATGAGATAGAAGGATGTACTATCCTTCACTCTGGGAGACGATTACCCAGAATAAGTGAACCTGTTGAGTGAAAGGTGTTGGAATTGTGTTTGAAGGTGGTATGACCAAGGCTTGGAAGAATGCTAGGAAATTTGGAAAGCAGTCAGCTCACAAATCATTTCGGCTAGACTAAAGCTTGATAGATGCATTACCAGCAGCATCTATGGTCAGAGTTCAAAATCTATGACTATGATCAGTGTCTATGGACCACACGTTTTGTACAAGTCATGACACAAGAGACAAGTTTTATGCTGAACTTCAGGCAACATTGGATGAGGTGCATCAGGATGACTTGTTATTACTTGTTGGTGATTTTAATGCCAGAGTTGGAAGTAACAGCAGACTACCAGTGTTGATCCATTGTGGGAAGAAGTTTGAGGTTATCATGGCATGGGAAGATGAATGAAAGTGGAGAAGCACTGCTTTCATTCTGTGCTTTAAATGACCTTACTATCATGAACACAATGTTTGAAAAGAAGAACTTTCACAAATACATTGGCAGCACCCCGGCAGTAAAAATGGCATTGTATTGACTATGTCCATCCATCATGAGACAAAGCCAAAAAAGTCATAGTTGTGACATTTCAGATTTGCGCTCAGCAGATTGCTAGACTAACCACAAATTGCTTTGAGCCCAACTCAAACAACAATCAAGCTCAGGCAATAAAATCAAAATTTGAGACAAAGAGACGTTACAAGGTTAATGCTTTGCAATACCCATCTGTACAAGATGGCTACAATACACTTGCTCATGAAGTTCTATCAAGCAAATGGTGTGAACACATGACGGGAATTAAAAAGTGGGGTGTGATTAAGAGTAGTGTGAGCCAAGCAGCTGAGGAATTCTTGGCTGGGAGTCACGTAAACAGCCTGATTGGTTGCAGAAAATTACCCCAAGTTACAGCCCTTGATCACAAAGCGTAATCATTTGTTTGCAAGATGGTGAAGCACCAACTACCACGATGATTGCCAATGGTATGTATCGCAAAGAAGAGCTGTGGCTGCTGCAATTAGACAAGCTAAAACTCCTGGTTTTTCAACAGAAGGCATGTCAGATTGAGCAAGAAATTGACAAAGGACTAGCAGAAAAAGGGGCATGGAAGGCAATAAAGGTGATCCAGTCAGGTTGAGCAGGCTTACAATCAACACGTTCAAGATGATCACGAAGGAAGATGGCCAGTTATGCACAAATAAAGAAGAAACACTTTAGACATGGAGAGATCATTTTCATAGTGTACTCAATTTGCAAAGTATATTCAATATGTTTGTCATTCAATCAGCAGAGCAACACCAGATCAGGAACCACCTTCAAATGATGAACTTTTAGATGCTGTTGATAGCACAAGTGGTAATAAAGCTGGGGACAAAAACAGAATTCTGCCAGAAATGGTGAAATGTTTGGATAACATGTTTGTTTATGTACTAGATTTATTCAAGACAGATTGGATGGAGCAAAAAGCACCTCAGGAATGGAAAGATGCTGTTCTAATCCCAATACCTAAAAGAGGTGATTTGCCACATTGTGACAACTGGCGTGGAATCAGCTTGTTAGACGTAGTTGGTAAACTGTTTGTTAAACTTACTCAAAAAAGACTACAATGAGAAGTGGAGGACCTTCTCCCAGACTCTCAGGGTGGCTTTCGATCTGGAAGAAGATGTCTAGACATGATATTTTGTGCCAGGCAACTGGTAGAAAAAAGCTAGGAAACATAACACCAAGCTTTTCATGTTGTTTGTGGATTTATGAAGAGCATACGACTCAATTCCCAAGGATGTTCTTTGGCTTGTCTTGCAAAAGTATGGCAATAGTGTTGGTGAATTTGGTGAAGTCATTGCATGATGGAATGGAGTCAGAAGTAGTAATGAATGGTGGAGTTACCAATAAACTTTTTTCAAAATGATTTGAGGCAAGGATGTACACCAGCACCAACAATTTTTAACCTATACTTCAATTTAGTCATTCTAGAATGGAGAAAGTGTTGTCAAGATTTAGGTGTTGAAATACTGTATAAATGTAGCAGTAAAGTGGTGGGAGAGAGAACAAGAAATCCTTCCAAACTGGTTGTGACTAAACTTTATTTGCAGATAATGATGCTGTGGTGAGCACAACAACAAGAGCAGGCATAGAGGCAGCTCATACGGTGACAGAAGAATGGGTAGTAAAAATGAGTATCCAGAAAACCAAGCTGTTAGTGGCTAGAGTGAAATCAGAGAATGAGAGGGATTCGATGCCTATTATCATCAAAGACGAAGCCATAAAAGTTGTTAGTGACTTTAATACTTGGGCTCAATTATTGAATGTCAAGGTGAAGTTAACACGGATATAGAAGAAAGGATTGGCAAAGCTAGAGCTTTCGGAATTTACGATCTTCAATGTTTATGGACAGAAACCTGTCTATTAAAACAAAGAGACTAATTTACAAGGCTGTAGTTCTTGGAATATTATTCTAAGGCTCAAAGGCTTGGTGCACCAAAATAAAAGCAAAAAGACGTTTAGAAACATTTCATAACAAGTGCCTCAGGAATATCCTAGACGTGTCTACAACAATGCAGTGGTCCAGCCATATTACTAATGATCAGGTAAGGTCAAAGTTTGGGATGCCTGAACCATTAGAAGACATCATTTTATCCGAAGACTACAATGGCTTGGACACTTGGCAAGAATGACAGACGAACAAATCCCAAAAGAAATTCTTTTTGGCTGCTTGCCAAGTAGACGTCCAGCGCATGGACCAAAACTGCGTTGGCAAGGCAAAGTTAAGTCAGACATGAAATGCTTCCACAGTGATGAAATGAACTGGTTTAAGATAGCCAGATATCGCTCCTTATGGAGTAACGCCCTGCACTATTACACCTTTTAACAATGTGACGTTCAATGCGGGCCAGTCAGTTAAGCAACAAATAACTTTTTACGCCTGCAACACTTGTGGATCCTTCAGAAAACCTCAAGACATAGCACGCCACAAGTGTGATGCAATTAGATACAACAGAGGAACATTGAGTCAGTAGTTCAGGCTATCTTTGTGGCCAAGGCCACAAGACGGACGGCATCATCATCATCACGATGGCCTACTTCCAGGTCCAGGTGTGTGTGTGTGTGTGTGTGTGTGTGTGTGTGTGTGTGTGTGTGTGTGTGTGTGTGTGTGTGTGTGTGTGTGTGTGTGTGTGTGTGTGTGTGTGTCAGCCACTGGGGTCCTGGTGAGACTTCGGGTGCTCACACCACAGTTGGCTTCACCAGTCGGTGCTCCTGTGAGTGCCTGGCCCGGCTCCAGGAGTTTGCTAGCGCAGGCCCAAAGTTCCCTGAGTAGCGTGCAGGCCCAGAGTTCCCTGAGCAATGCACAGGGCCCAGCTTAACAGCTGGTGTTAAGCTGGGGGTAAGACCTCTGAGAGGCAGCTCCTGGTGTGTAGGTTGTTTAGGTTTAGGTTAGGTGTGTGTGTGTGTGTGTGTGTGTGTGTGTGTGTGTGTGTGTGTGTGTGTGTGTGTGTGTGTGTGTGTGTGTGTGTGTGTGTGTGTGTGTGTGTGTGTGTGTGGTGTATCTTGGAAGCGTTATTTCAGATGATTGCACTGCTGAAAAGACATAACAAGTCGGTTACAAAAGGCAAGAGGAGCTTATGGTGCTTTACAGAAGAGATTTTGGAGTCAACAAGAAATACAAATGAGTATGAAAGTACATGTTTACAAACCAGTTGTGCTTCCAACCCTCATGTATGGGTCCCAGTCATAGACCTTATACCCGAAAGACATTGAACAACTGGAAAAGTTTCATCTCAGCTGTTTTCGCCGTATTTTGAGAATACATTGTATCCAATGTTGAAGTCCTGATATGCCTGGGATAGACTGTATGCTGATGAAGCAGCAGTTAACATGGATCAGCCACATAATCAGAAATTATGGATGACAGAAGACTGCCAAAGCAAGTTCTTTTCGTCAACTGCTCCATGCACCAAGACGAGCCGGTGGCCCAAAACTTTATAACACATACACATACAAAGACAAGATTCGGCATCATTTGCAAAATGTCAACATCTCTAAGGTATAAGAAGTCTTGAAACAGAAAGAGTGAAGAAAATTGAGAGAGAGTCAAATGCACCATGAAATCCTTACTGAATACACCACAAGACAACATATGTATGTCATTCATGTAATCAAGATGTTCAATTACGAATAGGACTTATTGCTCATGAGAAAACTCACAGCAATGTCCCAAGAGCCATACAACAATCTCTGAAATGCTTTTTGTGTCCCAGAACATGTCGATCTAAAGCTGGAGTTGCTTCTCATATGAGCTCATCAACATCAAAATCAAACAATCTAACAAATTTTCTCTTATTTTACAAATTGTTCAGGAGTCGTTAGCTCGTAACTGAGTAGCGTTGAAGGAAGGGTGTGTGTGTGTGTGTGTGTGTGTGTGTGTGTGTGTGTGTGTGTGTGTGTGTGTGTGTACTGAGCAGAACTGCATGAAAAATTGTGTTGACAACGACGCAACAAGAGATCCAACAAATGGAAACTAATGTGTCTACTGTGAGAAATAATCATTGTCCTAATTTGTCCTTGTGGCAGACATTAATCATCAAAAGATTAACAGCTCAAGGTTCAAGGTTCACGGTTCAAGGTACACTGAGCTCACAAGCTTGATGTACAAAGTCCTCACACTCGAATTCCTGCCAACAAAGACCGCCTTGCATGAAACTGAAGACTTCTTAAAGCCTGTGCTATTCTTTTCTCGACTTCAAAATCCAGTTTCCTTGATAATAACACAGCAATGAAACCACGATAACTAAAGTCCTGGCAGATTCGATCAGACCACTATCAGTAGAAAGTAGACAACTTGCCATATATGCATACAAATCGAATAGCACAGGAGTCACACAGCATTAATATTGCTCTCTCAACCCATTTTCTACTTTGTTCAATTCAAGAAGAGTACTATTATGTTTGATCTGTGCTCTCATGCCTTTATGGAAGACCAAATCAACTTAATAGTTTGTTATGGTATGCCTAGTTTCCTAACAGCTATCCACGTAACAGTGTGTGGAACAGAGTCTTACATTTTCTAAAGATCAAACTTCTTTACTAACTGACATAAAAGAGTATCATGTCGCTACAATTGTGATTCGGTACATTCAATTTCAGATACCTTTGTAACCTTCCTGGGGTATGGTAGCCACTACTTTGCCAACACCCTCCAACAAAGCGATGATGTACTTTTGTATGGGTAAGATACATGGATGCCTCACAAGAATCATCTTCAGAAACTTGACACATTCCATCACAGATTTAGACATATTGCTTTTGGTATGATTCAACACAAACTTACTAAATGCTGATTAGAATGGCTAAGAACGTGTTCACACAGACATCTGGACTAACTATGATTACGCTAACTATGATTAGGCCAACATTAGTGCAAGCGCGTTCACACCGATAACTATGATTAGTAAGTCACGTGGGCACGTGAGTGTAATCTGCCTCGACAGTTTTCATCCGTCGTATCTGGCAAAAATTCACATGAATTGTCTTGACAAATCCATTGCTTTAGGTTTTGAAAAGGAAAAAAAATTGTTTGCTTTCTCTGGCAGCTCCTTCAAGGACGGCAGGAAGTTGGCACGTAGTACACATCTGCATGCGCTTCCGTTTATGTCGCCATGTTGTTGCTGCATTTGTACGTTTAAACATACAACACCACATCAGAAACATGGGCGACGTGCTCTTCTTGTATACTACCTCACGTGCCAAGTAAAGTGCAACCACTAATGCCACTAATGCGGGTGTAATGCTACTCACTACAGCATTAGAAAGGCGTTACACATAAAGTCTCATCATGATTAGCACTGGTGTGAACACTAACGCCGAACTAATCATGAATAGGCCCAGCGTGAACACGCTCTAAGTCACCTTCCTCAAATGCCCAATTATCAAATCCCCAAGAAATGTCTCTTTAGATGGTTGCCCAAACAGCACCCGATTTGGTGAGCCAAGAATGAGATGGAGAGATGTACAAAAAGACCAAAAGCAAACAGGTATTTCTAAGGACAGCCATTTCTTTCAGCAAGCAGCTCTAGAACCTCATGGCATGACACATACTGTAAACCATTACTATCCAAACAGCCTCCTTCTCTACAAGTAAATGGTAGCAATGTCTATACTATTTTTGAGAAAGAGTAATCAAACGCATCAGAAGTGCATCAAGAAAAGAGAAAAACCAATCTGCCAATGACGAGAAGCAAGCCAATACTTTTCCTGCAAAAGATGAATCCAAAGCAGAGGAAGATTGACTGTTAATAAATGTACTGCTAAGACCTCAAGTATTTCTGTTTTTGTACCCGTGTTCCCCTGTTTAGAGTTGTGTGTGTGTGTGTGTGTGTGTGTGTGTGTGTGTGTGTGTGTGTGTGTGTGTGTGTGTGTCTGTCTGTCTGTCTGTCTGTCTGTCTGTGTGTGTCTGTGTGTGTCTCTGTGTGTGTCTGTGTGTGTGTGTGTGTGTGCATGTGTGTGTATGTGCACACGCATGTGACATGTGTTGCAAGGGAGTGCTTGTGTGTAAATGTACTAGTAGGCATTTCTTTGTGCAGAAGAAATGCTGCTCTACCTTAATGTATGAGTACA